>NC_051218.1:9610000-9627500 GCF_015220715.1 Pygocentrus nattereri
GAAAGATAGCTATGCTCATTTCAAGCATTACTTCTAATACGTCTAATAAAACATGCCTAATAAAAGTCTAATAATTAGTCTAAAATTTGAAAAATTAAAAAAATTGAATAGTTTAATAGATTTCATTTGCCAAAACTTTGTGCAAAACAGGATTAGAGACAAACTGTAGAACTTTTTCCAGCTTCTCTTAATTAAAGAAATGTTGAATTGGGAAGGCACATACACAAGGCAAAGGCCCTTCTGTGTCCAAAACAAAAAAAACAAACAAAACCCCAGTACCTTGAGTCATTTTCTTCCTTCCCTTTATAAAGTTTTTGATGTTGCCCTCATACGACATTTGTTGACAGCCGCCTTCTTCAGTTTGCCTTTATCGGCTGGTTCCCATCCCTGCAGTTTACCACAGCTCATTACATACGCTGCAGATGAAAATAAAAGAAAGTATTTACAATCGTTGCCTTTATAAAACACCACCAAGAGCACAGCACATATACCCATAGCACTGCTATATACTGGCTATACTGATCAGAATGTGCCACACACTGCGCACAACAGTAGTAAAAAAATAAACATCAGTCCAATATCATTAACTTGATAACTACCTGTTCTTGGTAGAAGAAGGCAAATGTTGCAGATGTTGGTTGTGCATTTCCTTATGAAATACTGGGCAAAATGAATTGTTCTAGACATTGTTCTGATGAAGACCATACTTTTGATTAAAAAGTTAATTGAAGATGAAGTGCAGGAAATTATAAGCTGGTCAGCCATGATCTTGAAGTGGCAACCAAGGCCTGAAAGATGTGGAAAGTAGCGGGGAGCTACTGTTCAAATTGACAGAAGAATATCCAACATGGCAAAGACTATTAGTCAATAGCCAATGATCACCTCCAGCAGTGCTCAGAAACAATGGTTTTGCCACTAAATATTAGTTCTGTAATTCAAAGTAGAGTATATAAATCTCAAACAGATTTTCAGTCAATACATGTTTGAGTTTTGAGTTTCTGGCACATTTATTTAACAGCCTAATATAACTTTTTCTTTACTTTCCGCAAAGGAGTAACATAAATGCATTTGGTTAATGTTTTGATTTGCAATTAAGGATGTTGTATTTCAAGTGCATTTTCAATTATAGAAAATAATAATTTTGTGTTTTAAAACTCACTGCTTATTTTGAACACTACTGAACATTTAGTGTTTCTTCAGTAAGGAATGTGATCCTATATAAGAAATTCTAATACTTACTTAGTATTCCATCAACTTTGGATTTATTCAATCTCTTCTTCCCCTCTGGGACTTTCCCATGTTTTCCAAATGGAACAGAATTGATGCACTCTTCAGGAGTGAAGAACTCCTCAAACAGAAGATGGAACAGACGAAGGCAGTCCCTTTTTGCCTCCTGGTAAATTGCTGTGAGTCTGGTAGAGGAAAGGAAGAGTCCACTGTCTGGATATAACTCATGTTGGCCAGGCCTAGGCTTTGAGACTGGAAGTCCACTGTCGAGTCCTTTATGCTCCTCAACTCGGTCTAAGAAGTCCCTGACTGCTTGCAGCTGTTCAATATCTAGAAAAAAAAGGATGCATTGGGATTTTTTTTCAATCAGTCTGCTTGCAAGCAACAAAATAAGAAATGTGCAAAACTGAGTAAAAGGCACCCATGAGAATTAAAAAGCTGCTTATTTGGGCAGTATGTATTTATTTACTCAGGAAAACACTAATATTACAATAAAAAAAGTAACAAATACATTAAGTAGTGTCTTCCTGTATGCACATTTAATGTGCTGGTTTAACCCTTTCCAAATTGCTATTCAAAGCAGTCCAGTATCATTTGTGGATATCATTAACCCTAGTTTTGTTACACAATGCCTCATGATGTTAAAATTAAGTGTGCTGGTGTTTTTACAAATCAGTGTCATCAAGAAAATATCAGTACACAACCACCTTTCTTCACATAAGTCAGAAAAAATACTACTTTCCACAAAAATGTGTTACTTTTTACAGTATGCTGTATAACTGTGGTCACGATTTCGTCCGCTTTGTTTGCCTTCCAATACTAAGCAT
This sequence comes from Pygocentrus nattereri, assembly GCF_015220715.1. NCBI lineage: Eukaryota > Metazoa > Chordata > Actinopteri > Characiformes > Serrasalmidae > Pygocentrus > Pygocentrus nattereri. Next base: position 9,612,055 of record NC_051218.1, read on the forward strand.
ACAATTAAATACAGGGAAGCAAATTCCTCAAAAACAAACAGAGTAAAATACAGCAAAAACACTTACTGATACTAGACAGCATCTCTTTCATCCTCCATCTTTCCTCCATCATTGCCTGCACTTCCTGCCTGCAAGCACTACATGGTTCCCATGGTCTGGCTTCATTTGGTCCAGTCTGTGAGAACTCTTTGAGGATTCCACATTCTGGAGATGGATGACGCTCCAGGATTACGGTATCTGCTGAACTTGGATTAGAATGCTCATCATTCATGTTTAGACCAATATTCTGATTTGCACTTTCAACAAAAGGTGGCAGATGTGGTTGAGTATCATTTACAGAGGGACAGAACGAAACTTCCAGAAACGATTCCTTGCAACTTGGATTACTTGGAATGCCCTGTCTCTGATGCTCATCTAAATTCAAGAATTCAGACTGTTTTTGAATCTGGTCAGAAGTCCCTGGCAGTACCACAGGCTGTGAATCCACAGGCTGTGAATACACAGGCTGGTTGTTCCAAAATGGGATTGGAGACTCTGTGTTCATGCCAGTGTTGGTATGTAAGGGGGCTTGAACTGGGTTTGTGCAGGTGGATACTCGTTGAAACTCTGGCCTGCAGCTTGGAGATGCATCTTTGGGTAGGGATGTTGGGCTGTGGAGGGTTGTGATGAAAGGCTGTAGAATCTCTGAGCAGCTTTATTGTTTTTTTTCATGTCCTTTCTTGCTCCTTTCTTTTCATCCTGGTTTTGCTCGATTTCACCTACATACTCGATGGTGGCATTATAAAATTTATTGTCAGACCACCGTGCGAGAACCTTGTCTCCGGGTGTCAGCTCTTTGAAACTGCCAATAGGAGACTCATCCACTTTCAGTAAATCACAGGACTTGAAAATGTTTGCCGTATATCCATCTTCGAATGTCAAAAATACAAAAAGGCCTGAAAATAGAATAAGATAACTTCAGTACATAAAAAATGCTGATGTCAAATTCCAAAAACTAAAACATCAACTTGTAGGTCATTAAACCAATATGATAAAATATGGTAAATATATGAATTCCAAGTTAGTGGTCAGGTTGGTTTTAATGGGAGTTTTTCAGACCATGTCATACATCTTAAATATTAATCAAAATGTCTTGTTTACAGAATTGTTGGCTATATTTCTGGGTAAATTACAAAGCAATGGAACCAATACATTAAGTAGTGTCTTCTGCATGCAAATGTGCATACAAACAAACCACACTGGACAAAAGCACCAAAAATAACAAAGATTTTGTGGGATTCTGAGGTTCTCATGTCAAATGTACTAAGAACAACTCCAAATCAGAATGCAGATTTTGTTGTTGGGGACAGGTCAGGAGTGCAGGCAGGCAAGTCCAGAGTAATCAAGATTACAACTTACCTGTTGATATCACAGTGTTTTTTTTTTTTTGTTTTACTTCATTACTATCCTTAAAATGGCCCCATTCAAAGAAGAAACATCGTCCTGTTTTTTCTCATTTGGAGTTGTACATAATGGATCAGGTTACTATTACTACTGCTAGGTGCTACTAGTGCCATCCAGGATTTCAGGCTTATTCATTGTCTAATAAAAGCATGTGACTTTATACAAGTGTCTGTGGAATGGCTATATCATCTTCCAATATTTTAATTGTCTAATGTATTGGGTATTTGTTGTAGCCACAGCTACACTGATTTGCACTTGGCCATAAATAATAACCAGTGAGGGACTTTTATTCGCATCAGGAGCATCAACAACTCCACTATTTTTCAAAGTTCATTAAAAGATAACACTTGTGTGCTAGAACTGTGTATTAACCGTGAACTATGTATTAACTGTGAATCTAAAACTAAAATATTACAAAAAAATACACCTTGTTCATGAAATTGTACATCAGTGTTCTGCTCAAAGAACCTTAGTTTTTTTGATGGACAGCGGGTTCTCTTGGGCATTTCCCTTGCACCTTTCCTACCAGGACTTGCCATTCTATGAAAAAGATATTCATAAAATTTTAAGATTGAAAATATTTTATTTTAATTTTATATATATATATATATATATATATATATATATATATATATATATATATATATATATATAAATATATATATATAAATAAACACACACACACACACACACACACAATATTATACAGACCAAGACCAACAACACTTATCGTGTCTGAGCAAACAGGAACCCCAGTGATTTTCCAATCTAAACAACCCAAAAAATGTCAAATAAGTCTTTCTGTAACACATTGATGTAGGAATACTAGTGTATATGTTAATAAAACATTGATGGATACAATTATTTTTACCATTTTTAAACAGTCATTTGACAATCATTCTTTTTATGAAAGTGTGAACTTCACTTGTCTGGGTTATAATGTCTGCAAAGACATGTTTGTAAGAAAACTATAGATTCATGCTTACTAAAATGTAAATGGAGAAGAGCTGTACTTTCAGACAGATATGCTAAAAAGTGATTTAAAAAATGTAATGTTTAATGACCAGATGCAATTGGCATGTATGTGTGAAGCTAAAAACTCTGAACAAAATGTAGAAATGTCCTTGGTTACAGTGCTAACGTTAGCATACCAACATCGGTAGCCAGATATCCAGCTGACCGTCATGAAGCTATACCACTAGACTAACAACAGCTGAAATATGACTTAAAACATGGCCTTGTCTTTCGACAAAAATATCATATTTTAAATCAAGTACTGTTAAATAACATTACTCGCATAATATGCAATGTTTTGGTTTATTTACCGTGTATTTCAACTTCCCGCCCGATTCCTCAGCAGTTCTTCGTTGACTTCACCGCAGGAGGACTTGCACTTGAACGAACCAATCCCAGCCCATCTCCCGTACTGTTAACGACCAATTAGGATCACAGGACGTTTTCAGCTGTTCTCTAATTGGGTGATGTGGGACGACAACAAAATTCGCGTTCACGGATCTCTCCTTCAGAACTTGGACAATGGCGCAGCGTTTTGTGAAGAAGCAGCTGATAAACAGTAAGTTGCTTCATTCTGTTTCATTATTTCCCAGCATACCTTGTTCGCAAAACTGGTGGGTGCGCGTTGCTATGATAGTTGTTACGCGGAAGTGTAGTGCTGCTTCGCTCACTGGGTACATCTCAAATCAACCATTACTGCCTGTTTAGCGCTTTTAATTTTTTTTTTTTGTTTAGAATAATGAATATACGTTCAGCTGTAGACGGTGTAGTGCACTAGTTAACATGGGAAATGTTTTTTGAATGTTAAACACACAGAACGAAAGAATGAAGCGGAACGGGAACTGTTCTATCTTTTCAGATATCGTATTCTGATTTATATTTCTTATTTAGGTTAGCATTTCAAACTGGGTGTTATAAATATAATTTCTCTTATATTACAGAAGGGATCTAACTCAGGAGCCCAAAACACAGGTAGGTAAATAAATAATAATATATATATATATATATATATATATATATATATATATATATATATATATATATATATATATATATATATATATATTTATATATATATATATATATTTATAAATAAATGAGAAAAACTTTTGGTCATATAATCAAACTGTAATTCTTGCAATATGATGTCTCCATCAGCAACAACAAGCCAGAGTTCAGATGACCCCTGTCTTGAACAGAGTGTTTCCTGTTGGAGCCTAGAAAGTGACCCGTCTCATCTAGAGGGACCTTTATTGACAAATGGCCCTGAACTCTTCAATGACAGTGAAGCATTTCCCACAGCACAAGACCACACAAAAGACATTGAGAATTCAGGACTTGAATCTGATATGGAATATTTGTATTCTGTAGATGTAAATGATGAAGAGTGGGCTTGTGATGATAACCTACTGGAATACTGTAGTAAAGAGAGACTTACAGTTGATGGAACCAGAATGAAAAACTTGAACGCTGGGGATTGTCCCCTTTACAGAGATGCTCCAATATCTATTGCAGAGAGTCTTCTCCTCATAATGACCTTTGCTAATAGACACAAAATTACAGGGAAGGCTTTGGGTGACTTACTGAAATTAATCAACCTGCACTGCCCATCTGAACTTCAAACAGAGTGTCTTGGGAATTTACAGAAATTTAAAGAATTCTTTGATGATGCAGGTTCTTCCTTAAGTTTGCTGGTATATGGTAATTATATTGGCAAGTTGAATCTGACCCTTGACCAAATGCAGTGTTTGTCCAGTAAATCCTGCCCTGTATGTGTATCATTAGGTTTTATTAATAGTGCTTGCTGTTTTACCATCCAAATAATTGTTTTTTCAGTGAACTAGTCCTTTTGATCCAGTTTATGATTTATTAAATTAAGGATTTACTAAATTATGGATGCTGCAAAATTGCTAGTTTATTCTAATAAAATGTGAATTCCTGTGAACTGTGAATTTGTCCATACAGAGACTTATTTAATGCTGTTGTTTGGTAAATCTGAGCACAATATGAGATTGAGATGTGTGATTCAATTCAGACATATGTATAATACTTACTGTATAATACTAATTTCTGGAGTCTTTACTGAGATTTCTACTAAAACCTAAGAAGAGACACATGTGAGATTGCTGGAGTCTTTACTGAGATTTCTACTAAAACTCAAGAGGAGACACATGTGAGATTACTGGAGTCTTTACTGAGATTTCTACTAAAACCTAAGAAGAGACACATGTGAGATTACTGGAGTCTTTACTGAGATCTCTACTAAAACTCAAGAGGAGACACATGTGAGATTACTGGAGTCTTTACTGAGATTTCTACTAAAACCTAAGAAGAGACACATGTGAGATTACTGGAGTCTTTACTGAGATCTCTAGTAAAACTCAAGAGGAGACACATGTGAGATTACTGGAGTCTTTACTGAGATTTCTACTAAAACTCAAGAGGAGACACATGTGAGATTACTGGAGTCTTTACTGAGATTTCTACTAAAACCTAAGAAGAGACACATGTGAGATTACTGGAGTCTTTACTGAGATCTCTACTAAAACTCAAGAGGAGACACATGTGAGATTACTGGAGTCTTTACTGAGATTTCTACTAAAACCTAAGAAGAGACACATGTGAGATTACTGGAGTCTTTACTGAGATCTCTACTAAAACTCAAGAGGAGACACATGTGAGATTACAAAGGTCTTTATCTCAGGAGACACATTTGAGCAGCAGGAGACTTGTGGTAAAATCTCATTTGTCTTTCCATATAATCTCATTGTTGTCTAGGAGAAACTACAGAGATATTAAGGAGATCTCCTTTTTGATTTTTCTTTCCTCTGGGTGGTGCCAGGGGAAAGTGTAGCAAGGCAGCATAGGGTGGTTGTCTGTAGAATGAGATTAGAAACAAAGAACAGGAAGAGAGTGAAGACAGAGCCAAAGATTAGATGGTGGAAGCCAAAGGAGGAGGATGGTTGCAGGCAGTTCAGGGAAAAATTGCAACAGGCACTTGGGGGCAGTGAGGAGCTACCTGAGGACTGGGAAACTACAGCTAAGGTGGTGAGAGAAACTGGCAAGAATGTGTTGGCTGTTTTGTGTGGTCAGAGGAAAGAAGACAAGGAAAGCTGGTGGTGGAATGAGGAAGTCCAGGAGAGTATTCAGAAGAAGAAGGCAGCTAAAAAAAAGTGGGATAACCAGAGAGATGAAGGAAGTAGGCAGGAGTACTGTGAGGCTAGTCGCATAGCGAAAAGAATGGTGGCAAAGGCAAAGGCTCAGGCCTGTGATGAGCTGTATGAGAGGCTGGACAGTAAAGAAGGAGTAAAGGACTGGTATCGTTTGGCTAAACAGAGAGATAGAGCTGGAAAGGATGTACAGCAGGTTAGGCTGATAAAGGATAGAGAGGGAAATGTACTAGAGAGTGAACTGAGAGTGTTGAGTAGATGGAAGGAGTACTTTGAAGAACTAATGAATGAGGAAAACGAGAGAGAGAGGAGGACAACGGGGGGAGAGATAGTGGATCAGGAAGTGCAGAGAATTAGTAAGGTGGAAGAGAGGGCAGCATTAAAAAGGATAAAGAATGGAAGGCAGTTGGTCCAGATAACATACCTGTGGAGGTATGAAGATGTTTAGGAGAGAAGGCAGTGGACTTTTTAACCAGGTTGTTTAACAAAATCCTGGAGAGTGAGAGGATGCCTGATGAGTGGAGAAGCAGTGTCCTGGTCCCCATTTTTAAGAACAAGGGTGATGTGCAGAGCTGCAGTAACTACAGAGGTATAAAGTTGATGAGCCACACCATGAAGGTATGGGAAAGAGTTGTTGAAGCAAGGCTAAGGCGAGAGGTTCAGATCAGTGAGCAGCAGTTGGGTTTCATGCCCAGCAAGAGTACCACAGATGCAATTTTTGTGTTGAGAGTGTTGGTAGAGAAGTACAGAGAAGGTCAGAAGGAGCTACATTGTGTCTTTGTGGATCTAGAGAAGCCATATGATAGGGTGCCAAGACAGGAACTGTGGTACTGTATGAGGAAGTCAGGTGTAGCTGAAAAGTATGTTAGGGTGGTGCAGGACATGTATGAGGATAGTAAAACAGTGGTGAGGTGTGCAGTTGGAGTGACAAATGGTTTCAAGGTGAAGGTAGGGTTACATCAGGGATCACTGTTATAAGAATTCATAATTACAAGCATTATTAAAACAAATACAGATAGGTATACGTTCTGTTATTTTTTAGGTTCATTTTGATTTGTTCCTAAAATCTTCCGTTATCTGCACACTGGACTCCACGCGCTCTTGCGACTCACTAAGTACCTAGTTTTGTTTCTTGTGCCTAATTTGAATGTGACGTCATTTTTTCCCTGACACCCTCTGACATCTAAAGACAGTGTCACGGTTAACATGAAGAGGTGTTTTTACAGAGATGTCAGGCTCTCATGCATGCTCTCTCTCACTCTCTCTCACGCACACACACACACACATACACACTCTCTCGCTCTCTCTCTGTCTCTCTCACACACACACACTCTCTCTCTCTCACTTTCTCTCACACACACACACTCTCTCTCTCACTCTCTCTCTCTCACACACACACACTCTCTCTCTCACTCTCTCTCTCTCACACACACGCACACTTTTAACGAATGTAAAATGCAGGCAACTCATTTTCTCTGATCTAGCCAAAAAAAATCAGACAATCATAAGCAAAAGTTTAGGTGATTTAATTTCATTTACTTGATTCTATAAGTGAAAATAAGTGAACACGTCATCTACAGAGAACATACTTCTGTACATTTTAATACACAATTCCTGTTTATTTGCTGAATTGACATTTTAGAAAGAAAATAAATCATACAGTGCAAACAGTGTACGTGTATGTGTGTGTGTGTGAGTGAGTGAGAGAGAGGGTGTGTATGTGTACGTGTGTGTGAGAGAGAGAGTGAGAGAGAGAGTGCAAGTGGCTAGTGCAAAAACTAGGGTACATTTTATGTTTTCCCCCCAATGTGTCAAATAATATGTTAACTTCTTTTCACTCGGAAAATCAACAAAACTGATATGTACGGAGCCCCGAGGGTAACATCCTGTATAAATAAAAATAATGCGTGTGGCCACGACTTCATAGGCCGTGATCACGTTCCGCACCTTACTAAGTTATGGCCACAACTTAATCCTCTCATTCCCACGCCTTATGAAGTCGTGGCCACACATTAGGATACCGTTCCCACGCGTTAATAAGGCATGGCCACGCATTATTTTTATCTATACAGGATGTCATCAGCGGGGCTCCATAGGCGGGATATGGAATTAGTTGTGAATAATGTGTAAAGAGAGACTGTCCTCCCTTCAGTGAGGTGATGTAATGTTAAGACTGCCATCTAGTGGACAAACCCTTTTAGTGCATTTTTACACTGCTTCACACCAAACGACTTTTAAAGCGATTTCACTGGCGCAGGCAAATTTCCTATGTCGTAGTAAAATCATGAGAGTCTTGCCGGAGTCGCGTGGCGCTCGGTCATGGTGGTCTTAAATCAGTCTTTTTCTTGTTTTGACGCTGCGACAAAATCAACCATGTTTGATATTATCGTAAGTTTTAAATCTTGTGTCATGCTAATATTGACGTGCCAGGGGTAAGAGAGAGAGAGAGACAGAGAGAGAGAGAGAGAGAGAGAGTGAGTGAGTGTGTGAGAGACTGTGTATGTGTGTGTGTGTGTGTGTGCGTGAGAGTGAGAGAGAGAGAGAGAGAGAGAGAGAGAGACAGTGTGTGTGTGTGAGAGAGAGAAAGAGAGAGAGAGAGTGTGTATGTGTGTGTGTGTGTGTGAGCGAGAGAGAGAGAGTGTGTGTGTGTGTGTGAGAGAGAGTGTATGTGTGTGTGTGAGAGTCAGTCGACTACAACGTTCCGCAATGCTGCGGAAACAGCACAAGCTGAAGCCTCTCATGCTTGCAGAGGTATCCACTGATTTCACTGGGTGTGGACGGACTGTATGTAAAAGTGATTATTTTTTCCCCGAAATTTCCCTGTACCTCAAGGGTTCACCAAGAAACTCAGCTGTATGCCGAGGTCTACCATACAGGAACACCACCACCAAATCTCCCGTGAACCCACAGGAGCTGAACGTGCTGGGTGCAGGGCCAAAGAAGGAAAAGCCAGACGAGGATGGTGCGGCTTTTTTAACAAAGCCACATCCGCCAAAAGGCAATTCTAGGCCCTTCAAGTCAATGTTACACCAAGCTGTAGCTCCTGTGAGCAAGCTCAGAGAAAGCTCCCTGGACTTGATGGTAAAAGGTGAGGTCGTGCGGCGCGGCCATTCTAGACTGTTCCCTCCCGCTCCTCCCTCTTCTCCCATCCTTCAGACCACCCCCCCTCCAATAGCCATAACAATGGGGCTGTTGACCCGTCGGATGCGTGCCGTCCGCCTGAACCCATGTCACTCTCTCTCTCTCTCTCACTCACTCACACACACACACTCTCTCTCTCTCACACACACACACATACAACGTTCAGCATTGCGGAACGTTGTAGTCGATTGACTTGGAAAAAAAAATGTGAGCGACTCAGCTGTGAGCTCTATTTATAACCTCGGTTCACATATGACGTCATCGACATGCCCATATATGGTTTGCCGCACGGATGACGTCACAATCAAATTAGGCGCACAAGAAACAAAACTGGGTACTTAGTCGCAAGAGCGCGTGGAGTCTTATTCCACTTCGAATAAAAATTCGAATTCCAATGCTGTGCCTGAAGGGTTGCGCAAGAAACACGGCTGTATGCCGAGGGCTACCCTCCAGAACCAGCACCAGCACCAAACCTCCTGTGAACCCACAGGTGCTGAACGTGCTGGGTGCAGGTGCCAAAGAAGGAAAAGCCAGACGAGGATGGTGAGGCGATTTTGACGAAGCCCCATCCGCCAAAAGGCAAATCCAGGCCCATGAAGTCAATGTTACTCCAGGTTGTAGCTCGTGTGAGCAAGCTCAGAGAAAGCTCCCTGGACTTGACGGTAAAAGGTGAGGTCGTGCGGCGCGGCTATCCTGGACTGTTCCCTCCCGCTCCTCCCTCTTCTCCCATCCTATAGCCCTTCAGCCGCCCCCCCGCCCCCCACTACAGCCAAGACAGCGGGGCTGTTGACCCGTCGGATGCGTGCCTTCCACCTTAACCCATGTCACTAAAGAGGCCAAGCAGTGCTCATCCACTGCCCAGCAGTGTAGACTAAGAGCACCGGCCTCAAAAAAAAAAAAAATTAAAGACTACATCATTCTTGTTGTCTGACTCTTGTCTGTATGCAGTTCGTGAGGCTGTAAATTTAAATTAGTGTAATTAATACACACACACACTCTCTCTCTCTCTCTCTCTCTCTCTCTCTCTCTCTCTCACTCTCTCACACACACACACACACACTCTCAAGTTCAAGTTCAAGTTCAGTTTGCTTTATTGACATGACAAATTCACACATTTGTATTGTCAAAGCGTTCATACTATAAATAAACGTTGAAAATATACATAAAAAAAATATATATATGTTAATTAAGGATTAAGTGTTAAATGTATACGTGTTTATATATTTTTTTAATTATATATATATATATATATATATATATATATATATATATATATATATATATATATATATATATATATAAGAAAATATACATATAGAAGTGTTAATTAATAAAATTAAATAATATAATTATTAGATATACATACAGTATCAAACAAACAAAGCAAGAAGAAGAAAGAACTTACATACAGATAATATATACAAAGTGTGTGTGTGTGGGTTTTAGTGTGTGTGTGTGTGTTGGGGGGGTTGGTGTTTCACTCACTGTCCCGGAGTGTGTGACACTCGTGTACGTATCTGGCTGCAGTGGGGGCTGATGGACCCTCTCCGAGTGTAATGGTCAGTTTCTGGCTGTCGGTCAGCGCTCTGAAGCCGCTCTCTTCTTCTTCAAACTGACTGAAGTATTTATTTCTTATATGTTCATATTTGGGGCAGTGTAGAAGGAAGTGCACCTCTGTCTCAACCTCACCTGTCCTGCAGTGACCACACACTCTGTCCTCTCTCGGGATCCAGGAGTGTTTAAAGCGGCCTCTCTCGACGGCCAGGCTGTGGTCACTCAGTCTGTATTTGGTGAGGATCTGTCTCTGCTTCGTATCTCGGACAGTGAGGAGATACGTGGCCAGGGCGTATTCGTGTTTTAGGGTGAGAAAGCAGTTCAGTCTGTTTTGGGAATGAGTTTGGGTTCTCCAATGTTCCAGATAAGTGTTTTTGCTGTGTTTAATAATTTGGGTTATTCTGATTGGTGTTTGGGAAGCAGGGCTGGTCAGAGAGTTGGGGTTATTAGGGGTCAGTGTGTTGGTCAGTCTCTGGACCAGCTGACACAGGGGACTCTTTTCAGGGTTCAGCTCTTGGGATTGGAGGGCCTGAAACTGTAGGCTTGTTGTGGGACTTGATTTTAGGTGCATCCAGAATTTGAGAGCTCTTTTTTTGATATTAACGATTAATGGGAATCGGCCTAATTCAGCTCTGCATGCATTAGTTGGGGTATTTCTTTGGACACGTAAAATTAATCTGCAGAATTCTGCATGCAGGGCTTCAATGGGATGCTTGTCCCATCTAGTGTAGTCATGACGACTGAGTGGACCCCATACTTCACTACCGTACAGCGCAATGGGCAGGATTATACTGTCAAAGATTTTCAGCCAGATTGGAATTGGGATGTCAATCTTGTTGAATTTGTGTTTAATTGAGTAGAGGGCTCTGCAGGCCTTCTCTTTCAGTGCATCCACTGCCAGACCGAAGCCTCCTGAGGCGCTGATTCTGAGCCCCAGGTAATTATTAGAGAGGGTGTGGTCTAGGGCGGTGTCTCCTAGATAGAAAACATGTCTGCTTTCCTGAGATCTGGCTTTCTTTTGGAAGATCATGATCTTAGATTTATCAGGGTTTACTGTCAGGGCCCAGGTCTGACAGTACTTCTCTAGCAGGTCCAGATGCTGCTGAAGCCCCTTTTCTGTGGGCGACAGCAGCACCAGGTCACCTGCGTAGAGGAGGAATTTAACTTCCGTGTCATTTAGTGTCAGGCCGGGATTTGCAGATTGCTCCAGTAACACCGCTAGATCATTGATATAGATATTAAAGAGAGTAGGAGACAAGCTGCAGCCCTGCCGGACACCACGCCCCTAAGTGAAGACCTCCGTCGTTTTATTGCCAATTTTTACTCCACATTTATTACCGACATACATGGATTTAATGATGTCGTAGACTTTACCCCCTACACCATTCTGGAGAACTTTATTATATAATTCTTCTTGCCAAATTGAATCAAATGCTTTTTTAAAATCTATGAAGCAGGTGAAGACTTTAGTGTTATGTTGCTGGTGTAGATGTTGGTGGATTAGGGTATGTAGGGTGTAAATGTGGTCAGTAGTGCGATGGTTTGGTAAAAAGCCAATCTGTCCTTTACTCAAGACACTGTGTTCGGTAAGGAAGGCCTGTATCCGGGCGTTAATGATACAGCAGAACACCTTCCCCAGGTTACTGCTCACACAGATGCCTCGGTAGTTGTTGGGGTCGAATTTGTCTCCACTCTTGTAGATAGGGGAAATAAGCCCCCTGCACCAGATCTCAGGGAAGCAGCCGGATTGGAGGACGATGTTGAACAGTCTGAGCAGAGCCTGCTGCAGCTGAGGACCGCTGCAGTTCAGCATCTCGGTCCTGATGCTGTCGCTTCCGCAGGCTTTCCTGGATTTAAGGTTTTTAATTTGGGTATTTAATTCTTCCTGTGAAATTTGGTAGTCAATGGGGTTCTGATAGTTTTTGATAGTAGACTCTAATATGTTTAATTTTTCTATAATCGTTTGTTGTTGCAGATTAAGACTATCAGGTGATAATCGCTCATATAATTTTTCGAAGTGATTTTTCCAAATGTTTGGGTTTTCTATGGCCAGATTATGTGGATTTTTGTTGCTCAGGTTGTTCCACAGTTCCCAGAATTGATTTTGGTCAATAGAGTTTTCAATTTTCTGTAGATATTGATTATAATGTTTGTGTTTTTTATTTCGTAAAATCTTTTTATATTCTTTTAGTGTTGCAGCGTAATTTGATCGAATGTGATGATTGTTTGGTTCTCTGTGTTTCTGGTTTGATAAGTGTCTTAATTCCTTTCTGATTCTTTTACAGTCTTCATCAAACCATTCTTCCTTTAGAGCTCTTTGTTTTGGTTTGGTGTTTATAAATTTGAGACCTGCAATTTTAGAAGATTTATAATATATTCCATTAATTAGTGTAATAGCTTTATTAATGCCTGATTGGTTTAATTCAAATGATTCTGATAAAAAATTGTTAATATAGTTAGTGATTTTTGATGAACTGACAGCAGATTTAAATTTTGCTTCGCTGTCATGATTCCACCTGAATGTACGGTTTAACTGGAATGTATTGCAGGGCTCATGTTTCACGGTTTGATGCTGACTGATTGTTTTAAGGTAAACAGTGATTTGACAGTGATCAGAAAGTGGGAGCTGTGGTCGGACAGTGAATGCACTAATAGTGGAGGGGTCCATGTCAGTGATCGCATAGTCGACTACACTAGATCCAAAAGCTGAACAGTACGTAAACCTCCCTAAACAGTCTCCTCGGATCCTCCCGTTAAGGATGTACAGACCTGAGGATCGACAGAGGTGCACTAGTTCTTTACCGGTCCTGTTCAGGACGTGGTCAGGACTATTTCTCAGAGAGCTGATGGTGCTGAGGTCGATGGAGGTTTGACTAAATATATATTTGTTGCCAGTAGAGTCGAGGATGTCGCTCTCGTTGCCTGTTCTGGCGTTTAAATCTCCGATCAGCAGGACATGGCCCAGGGCCTGGAAATGCCTGATTTCCTCATGAAGGCTCTCGAAGAAATAGTCCTGATAGTACGGAGACTCTAGAGGGGGGGCGTAAGCTGCACATAGGTATAAGTCATTTTCACCATCGATTATGTTTTTATTTAATTTTAGCCAAATATGTGTGGGTCGTCTTTTGATTTCAGAGAAAAATGGTTATAGGTTCTCCTTAAACCATATGATGTCCATGTTTGATATTGTTTTGTTTTAGAGAGGGCAGCAGGATTTCTCTGTAATTTGGGGGACAGTGAGTGTTGGTATTCTCTTTACACCAGGTTTCTAATAATATGATGATGTCTTGGTCAGAGATGTATTTCAAAAATTCCAAGTTTTTAGTTTTAAAGCCAAATGTTGAAGAGTAAAGTCCTTGAATATTCCAAGAGGAGATTGTAAGAGATTTCATTCTAAATAAACTATTATGTATTGATTATTAGCTATATACGACAGAAAACAACAGTTATACAACAACCAGATACAACCTGTGCATAGGAGGGTTGTGGGCAGGGTAGAGCCTGTATTGCAGTGTTGGGCAGGGTTGTACTGAATGGTGCAGAGTTTAGTGGGGATCTGCTGGATTCTGCAGTGTCACGTCGGTATCTGATGGCAGTGTTGTGCCAGTTCACAGCTTTTCTGAACTAGTTCAAAGTTCAGTTCATTTTACTTTTTTCATGAGATATTCAAATAAATACTTTTTTTCACACTACAAGCTAGAAATCACTATACGTTCTTTGAACTGCTCATTGTAGACATTTGCTCATGACACTGCAATTGTGGGTTTCTTACCAGGTGATGAAACTTGCAGCAGTACAGACAATGTAGACCAGTTCTATACTTAGTACAATGAAATCTACCAGCATTTAATTAAAAAAAGAATATATAATATGAAATATGTATATATTATTTGATATATATGATATTATATATACATATGTGTGTGTATGAAATGAGCAAAACTCTTGAATGAAGGTAATGAAGGCAAAACACAAAGGCACAAAAAACTTAAAAATAAAGGAAACTGCGTATCTTTATGGTTGATACAGTGATTTTTAAGATGTAACTTTGTGTAAGATGGAACTTTATGCAACTTTAGGTAGGTAACTTCAACTTTCATACAGTATTTGGTTACCTTTTCAATTCAGTGCTGGGGACATGATCTACAGGAACAGGCTGCTGGCAGTGTCATTTGCGTTTGGGGTTGGCAGGGGGTCTTTTTTCCCTTTCCTCCCTTATGACCCTCGAGGGCGTGCATATATGCATTCACACTGGATGGATGTTTTAACTCAATGTGCCGTTTCAAATTCGAGAAGGACGTTGATGTCCTAACTCGTTTTTGCTGCGCAGGTGGACATATCTTACACAGAAAGGTAAGGTTTTTGCCGTCTGGGTCTTGGTTTGCAAGAGTGTAAAATTGTTTTAAACGTTCATAAGGAGAATCGGTGTCTGTCTCCGTGCCATCACTTCCACTTGCCTTTTTTATTGCAGCGCTTTCTCTCTCTCTCTCTACATTGGTCTGTCACTCTCTCTCTCTCTCTCTCGCTCCTCCAGCCCTCCGCGCTCTCGTCGTTGTTATGCCTACCCCGCTCTGCTGCAATTCATTCAGTATGTTATTAACTAGCCAGTATGTTAACTATTCTAGCCGGACACTACGTTGGCCGCAATGCATTGCGCACACAATGTCGAAACCATTTCTGTCTGGTGATACATGATTTAAGCGGCACCAGCGAGAAGACAGGAGGGAGGAACTTTCTCTCGTTGCGTTTCAAAAGAGGAAACAGATGTCACTCAGTTTTCAATGGAAAACTAATTCCAACGTTCATTTACAGTGATGTCTGCCGTTCATGACACATAATGTGAACTAATTCACGTTCAAGTTCTTTATTTAAAAATGTGTTGCGTTCAGTTCAACGTTCACGAAAAAATGAGCGAGTTCAATCAACGCGTTCTTTTGAACTCGTTCACGCACAACACTGTCTGATGGGTACTGCAGTGGTGTGCTGGGACCTGGTGGGTGCTGCAGTGATACGCCGGGATTTCGTGGGTGCTGCAGTGATGTGCTGGGGTCTGGTAGGTGCTGTATTGCTGGATGTGGCTCCACTGGGTCTCGAACCACCGGGAGTGGCCCTGGTTGGTCCGCC
>NC_051218.1:9635000-9642500 GCF_015220715.1 Pygocentrus nattereri
AGCTCCACGAATAGCTATAAAACAGCGCAGTGCATTTATAAAGGCATCAGTTGTTAGATCTTCTAACATTTCAATGTGTACTGCCCTCGAGGAAAGACAGGTGAATACTAGTCCATATCTTTTACTCTCCTTACGACCCTGTTTAGAATGAAAGGGCCCGAAACAATCCATCCCACAGTAGGAGAATGGTGGTGAGGGATCAACACGGTCTGCAGGTAGATCCGCCATCTTCTGCGTTTCTGTAGGCCTGCAAGCTCTCCTGCATGTCACACATTGTTTAATGTGGTTTGCCACAACTTTGCTACCACTTAGAACCCAGTATCCATTTACTCTCAGTTCATTAACGGTTTGTCCTCTGCCTTGGTGCTGAGTTTTTTTCATGACAGTAATCTACAACCAGGCGTGTGACCTCGCCATCTTTGGGTAGGATTACTGGATGCTTTAGGTCAAGAGGTAAAGAAGCATTCTTTAAACGCCCTCCCACCCTAAGAACACAGTCTTGAATTATTGGGTCAAGCTGATATAACTGATGACTACTTGGCAGTTTTCCTTGACTCAGTATTTGCATTTCTTCTTCAAAGGCATCCCTTTGAGCCAATTTTACAAGTGCAAGACTGGCCTTTCTTCGATCCTCAACATTAAGAGGTTCTGCTGCCTTACTTTCCTTTGCTAGGTGTTGGATACGTGCAATGACATTCAGTGCTGTATGCCATTTTGAGAATCGTTTGAGCCTGTTTGAGAAATTGTCCTCTTCTGTTACTTTTGTTTGTAATGCTTGTGTCACTTTGACTTCAGGATCCCCCACCAGAAGCTGGGGAGCTAACTTTGGTGTGCCAATCTCTCTTTCCCACAAGAACTTGGGCCCTGTCAGCCAATCTGACCTTATCAACTCTGCTACCTTGAGTCCTCTGGAAGAGTGATCTGCTGGATTTTGATCAGTGCTGATATAGTGCCACTGAGCTGGGTCAGTCATTTCTCTGATTCTTTGAACTCGATTGGCTACGAAAATGTGAAATCTTCGAGCTTCATTGTTAATGTAGCCCAAGACCACCTGTGAATCAGTCCAAAAATACTCCTGATCAATTTTACAGTTTTTCCACATTGTATACACACAAAATGTGGAACAATGCACACAAATCCAAAAATATGAAGCTCATGTGTCAACATTGTGACTCAAAACGGCTAAACTCTAAGCACAATTCCATATGTTCTCACTCAAATATCATTCTAAATCACAGCTTTGCAAATCGCTAAACACAAATTGCATCATTTAGTACACCTTGGTCACCTAAGAATCACTGAACTTCAAATACAAAACCCTAATTACCAAGTAGTCTCATACAAGTTGCACCTGTGCAAACTTAATTAGAAGAACGTTTCAATCATTTGTCAGAGTATAAAAGAGGCCTCAAGTGACTGATACAGGTGTTAGGCGAGATGATGGAGCAACAGGAGCACAGAGGAAGAGTCAGAGTAAGAGGAGGCCTAGCAGGCCAAAGAGGACGAGGAAGAGGAAGAGGAAGGCAAAGACGAGGAAATCTTTCAAATGAAATACGGGCAACCTTAGTGGACCACGTAATGAATCATGGCCTAACCATGGCTGAAGCTGGGTGTCGAGGCCAGCCAAATTTGAGCCGCTTTACAGTAGCCTCAGTTATCCGGGCTTTTACAGAAGAGAATAGGTAAGTAGCCACTTGGTTTTAGTGTTCACAGAAATGTGCACTATAGTGCAATGTTTGTCTTTATATTTATGTAGCAATATAGTGAAATGCGTATCCTATAATGTGTGTGTATATACTTTTATCAGAATAGAAAGACGGCCAGCAAGAGGCGGCAGACGCCAGAAATTCACACTTGAACAAGAGACCACCATAGTAAACATGGTTTTGGAAAACAATGCCATTACCCTGAGGGAAATCAGGGACAGAGTCCTGGAAGACAATGTTCATTTCACAAACATTGACCAGGTCAGCCTGTCCACAATCGACCGTGTTTTAAAACGTCACCAGCTGAGTATGAAGCAAGTATATCGTGTTCCATTTGAGCACAACTCTGACCATGTGAAGGAGCAACGATACCAATATGTGCATGTGAGTACAGCACCCTCTCAGTACCCTTTTTGGACAGGTCACTGTTTACCTCAGTGTGTCTAGGTAGGCCTTTTGTCTAATATGATCCTTTTCCTTTTTTTCCAGAGAGTGCTTGAACTGGATGCCAGTGCTGTTCCCTATGAATATATATTCATTGATGAGGCAGGGTTCAACCTGCATAAGATCAGGCGGCGGGGGAGGAACATCATTGGCAACCGTGCCATTGTCAATGTCCCTGGGCATCGTGGTGGAAACATCACCATGTGTGCTGCCATTGGTCCCCGTGGGGTCATACATCACCATGCACAACTTGGTCCTTATAACACTCCTCGTTTGGTATCATTTCTTGATGAACTCAAAAACCTCCTCAACCTCCCACAGGAAGAAGAACCAGAGCAGCCCTCCTATGTTGTCATCTGGGATAATGTAAGTTTCCACCGGGCAGCTCTGGTCAATGACTGGTTCACTAACAATCCACAGTTTGTTGTGCTGCACCTTCCACCATATTCCCCATTTCTCAATCCAATCGAGGAATTCTTTTCTGCATGGAGGTGGAAAGTGTACGAACGCAGACCCCACGAGCGTGTGGCACTACTTCAGGCAATGGAGGAGGCATGTGATGACATCCACGCAGATGATTGCCAAGGATGGATTCGCCATGCAAGGCGTTTTTTCCCCCACTGTTTGGCGAGGGAGAAAATTGCAGCTGATGTAGATGAGGTCCTCTGGCCTGACCAAGATCAGAGGTCTGATGAACAGTGATCTGTTTCTTTGTATTTTACAATAAATACATTTATGTTTCCTCTTTGTATGTGAACTGATTTTCCTCATCATGTTTCTCATTGTACTTACATAGGTGAAAATTAAAAATTTCAAAATTACAATGGCAACATACTACATACAGTAAAAATGGCTTACATGTGTGTCAGATATACATGTAGTACTGTAAATGCTATATGGGGGGTACTAGACTGCACCAAATAAATATAAAGAAAAGAAAGCCAACATATTTCTATGGACTTGTATGCATTTTAATTTGTCATGAAGTCAAAAACATACACAAATACGTCTGATAATAGTGCTTTGAATTTGTCTTGTCAGTGTTTATTTGATGCTCTGCAAGAGATAAGCATATAAATAGCTGTGTATGTTGTTTTGGTGGAAGGAATCAGTTTTGCTACATATTTGTGGAGTTTCAACAAAGCAGTTAATAATTTTCAGTCTGTGTTTAGAGTTTTGAGAAACTGAGCCGAGTTTCTAGAAATGCGTTTAAACATTTGGGAAAAACTGTAAGCTCTAGCTCCTCTTTTAACATACTGCTTACTGCTGAGGAGACCACTGCAGCAGTTAACTCCAGCCTTGGTATGGTTACCACTTTTGTGGGAGCAACTCTAGCTTTACCTATGACTAGAGAGCAGTGTACTTTGTCTTCACTTACCACTCGAATATATGAACACTGTCCATACCCATGGGTGCTCGCATCCGAAAAGTGATGCAGTTCAGTTCTCTGGATTTTTCCCATTTTTTCTGGAATGAAGCACCTTGATATCTGGAGCTTCTGGAGATTCTCTAGGTCACTAACCCAGCTCTCCCATTGTGGCTTCAACTCTATGGGTAGAGGTTCGGCCTATCCAGTGCCTCTTTGACACATTTCCTGTAGTACTTTCTTTCCCAGTAGGATGAAGGGAGCTAAGAAGCCCAGTGGGTCAAACACAGAAGCTACAGTTGACAGGACTCCCTGCCTTGTTGCTGGTTTTTCATCCAGGGTGACTTTAAAGGAAAAGGTGTCACTGTTTGCACTCCACCTAACTCCCAACACGTTTTGAACTGGGAGTTCTCCATAATTCAAGTCTACATCTTGAATTCCACTAGCTCGTTCACTCTCAGGAACTGACTCCAACACTTCTCTGCTGTTTGAGATGAACTTGTGGAGGTGTAGTTTCCCTCTTGCACACACATCTTGTGCATCTCTCACTAGCTTGATGGCTGTGTCAACAGATTCTACGCTAAGAAGCCTATCATCGACGTAGAAATTCTTTCTGATGAAGTTGGCTGCTGCAGGATACTCTTTTTCATTCTGGCACGCAAGATACTTCATTCCATAATTTGCGCAGCCAGGAGAGGATGCTACTCCAAAAAGATGGACATTCATTCGATATTCTTTTGGATCTGAACTTGTGTCGCCTTTCTCCCACCACAGAAACCGTAAGTAATCTCTGTCTTCTGGGTTTACGTGAAACCTGTGAACCATTTTTTCCACATCACAGATGATTGCTATTGGATGCTTTCGGAATCTGCAGAGAACTCCTGTCAGCCCATTTGTAAGATCAGGTCCAGCTAGTAAGTGATCATTTAAGGCAGTGCCCCCATACTTGGCAGAGCAGTCGAACACGACCCTAATTTTGTCTGGCTTTCTAGGGTGATAGACCCCTTGGTGTGGTACATACCACACATTTCCCGCCTTGGGTTGGTATTCAGCTCTCTCTGCTTCACCATTCTCGAAGACACCTTCCATAAACTTAAGGTAGTCATCCTTGAATTTGGAATATTTCTCAAGTTTTCCTTTTAGGCGCTTCAGTCAAACCAGGGCCAAATGCTTGTTGTCTGGCAACTGTGGACATGTCTTAAAGGGAAGGGGCATTTCCAGATGACCATCTGCATTCTGATGTACTGTGTTATTCAGTAATTGCATGAACTGTATATCGTCTTGTGATACGCTCTTTTCACCAGGGTTTGTGTCTTTAAAGTCCAACTCGAGTGCTCTGATAACAGTGGCTGGTGTCAATGATGGTATCTCTTTGACTGTTACACGATGACACAGATCCCTTCACTTCTGTTGACTTTGAGGCTTGTGGTGAACTACCTACAATGCTCCAACCCAGGTCAGTCCTGATTGCGTATGGCTCATCATCACCTCCAGTGATAACTTGACGTGGAGCCAATGCTCTGGCACAGTCATAGCCAATCAGGAGACCGACCTCACAGTCCATCAATTCTGGCAGTTCCTGGGTTATTGTATTTAGATGTCTCCATCTTTTGGCAGTGTTAGGAGTTGGAATGTGAGAACGTTCAAGTGGGATGAAGTCTCTGGTGTAGGCAGGTGGCAAGTTAATAAAGCATGGTGAGGAAAACCCTCTAACTTTAAGTCCACTTACTCTCTCACTCTGAACAATGGAATCTCTTCCCATCATAGTGGTAAGCTTTAATTTAACTGGCTCTAAATCTGCCCCCATCTTCTCACATACCTCCTTGTCTACAAAGGTGTTGCTACTCTGGGTATCTAGTAAAGCGTAAACTAATGTCTCTATTCCAGGAGAGGTGTTTCTGGAAATCCACACAGGGACTATCATGGGTGTGCTTCCACCGTCACATCTAGCAAGACAGCACGAAAGTGAAGATGTGTTCTCTGGTGCTTCTCTAGCAGAAGATGTGTTTGCAGGAACAGAGGAGCGGTCTTCATGAAGTGGAGTTGGATGATGTTTCTTACATATGCCACACGTAGCTTTATTCTTGCATTCCTTTGCATTGTGTCCCTTCCTAAGACAGCCAAAGCATAGGCTATTATCAAAGATAAAGCTTTTCTTGTCTTTCATGGACTTGTTGTCAAACTTCTGGCATTTGTGGATAGAATGGCTTTCTCCACAGCATATGCATGCCTTCATAGCTGTTGCATTTTCTGATGCTTTCACATTTGTCATGAATGCATTAGCCTTTGGGCGCCTTGTGTCTCTAACGGGCCTTTCGTCAGTATGCTTCAGTGCATGAAAGGATGTCACAGGATTGCATGCAATCTCAGCTTCTTGTGCCATGAATTCAGCAAACTCTTTGAAACTGGGGTATTCCTCCTTTTGCCGCAAGCGCTTTGTGACATGACGATTCCAGCGAGAGGTCACCCAATCAGGGATTTTGTGGAGTATCCTTTGATTCTCTTCACAGTCATTTAACACCTGAAGCCCTTTGATATGAGGCATTGCATTGCTACAGGCAGTTAGGAAATTACTAAATTGTCTCAGTTTGACTGACTCTTTAGGACCAATCTTTGGCCAGTTGTTTAATTTTTCTCTAAATGCACGCTGAATTACAAATGAGTGTCCATAGCGAAGTGTTCAAAGCCTCCCACGCTTGATCGTAGGCTTCATCATCCTTCCTGTAGAAGCTGCCTTCTAACATGGACCTTGCCTCACCGCTAATGTATTTCTGTAGGTAGAACAACCTGTCAGCTGGACTTGTGCAACAGCTGTTCTATCAATGTCTTGAAACTTGTGCTCCACTCTAAGAACTTGAGTGGGTCTCCATAGAAGACAGCAGGCTCAGGTGCAGGAAGTCTGGTAAGAACTAGTGTGTCATGTAGGACTTGTGCTAAAGATGCTTCATTGTTGTTCTGGGCTGTTTGTTCAATGCCACCATTCTTCCATGTTTGTTCCCTTTTAATTTCTTTATAGGGTATTTGAGGACAATTAGTGACTTTGTTCTGCACTGTTCTGCTTTCATCACAGTCCTGATCTGAGTCAGCATCGAAGTATGCTTTAAGCTTGGCAGTTAGAACTTGAAGATCCCTTTGATTTTCTAGTCTCTTTAGTTCTTGCCTTTGTGTAGCTATGGTCTCTTCCATTTTTATTTCCGCCTGTTTTGCGGCCAACTGTGCGGCACACGCTGCTCGTTTTGCTGCAATGCTTTGCTGTTCTGATGACTGAGAGTGGCTACTACCATCTGTAGACCTAGAGATTGTAGTCCCAAATATTGAATGGGCATACTCTCTGTCAAGCACTTCATGAAGCCTTGTGTTTTCTGCTTTGGCATCAAAGTCCTCTAGCCCCACTTCACTCATTCGTATTTTCATTAGCTTCATCAAATCTGCTGTCACTGCTATGCAGGAATCCATCTTTCTTCTAACCTCAGGTGAAGGTGCTAGTTGAGTTAGCATATTTTCGTACAGCTCTTTCAATTTTGTCTCTAGCCCTTCAATATCATCCATCATGTTACTCAAGTCATGTTCCGAACACTCATCCTTAAGTCTGTTTCGTGAAGCTCTAACTTGATCTTTCCAGCATTCATACAGCTTGATGAATTTACTCTCCCTTTGAAAGGCCTCTTGTTCTTTTAATTCTAGCATTTTGGTGGTATACTTTCTCTTGCGTGTAGATTTTCTGGGTTCAACAGTCTCTGAGGCTGTGTGGGCAGGCTCCACCTTTGCCATCTTATCTACTTCTAGGTTAGCTTGGCTATCACCAGTGAATGACTCTAATCTCTCACGTTCAACATCGTCACATTGTGCCTTTAACTGTTCATTAACTTCTCCCTTTTTTAAAGTTTGTTCCTGAATGGACATTTTTACAGATTTTTAGAAAGGACTGCTTTTTGTATACCAGTTATACAGTTGTCTTTGCAATTCAGTAAATAACCTCAGGTA
>NC_051218.1:9655000-9660000 GCF_015220715.1 Pygocentrus nattereri
TCTCTCTCTCTCTCTCTCTCTCTCTCTCTCTCTCTCTCACTCTCACACACACACACACACACTCTCAAGTTCAAGTTCAGTTTGCTTTATTGACATGACAAATTCACACATTTGTATTGTCAAAGCGTTCATACTATAAATAAACGTTGAAAATATACATAAAAAAATAGATATATATGTTAATTAAGGATTAAGTGTTAAATGTATACATGTGATTATATATATATATTTTTAATTTTATATATATATATATATATATATATATATATATATATATATATATATATATATATATATATAAGAAAATATACATATAGAAGTGTTAATTAATAAAATTAAATAATATAATTATTAGATATACATACAGTATCAAACAAACAAAGTAAGAAGAAGAAAGAACTTACATACAGATAATATATACAAAGTGTGTGTGTGTGGGTTTTAGTGTGTGTGTGTGTGTGTTGGGGGGGTTGGTGTTTCACTCACTGTCCCGGAGTGTGTGACACTCGTGTACGTATCTGGCTGCAGTGGGGGCTGATGGACCCTCTCCGAGTGTAATGGTCAGTTTCTGGCTGTCGGTCAGCGCTCTGAAGCCGCTCTCTTCTTCTTCAAACTGACTGAAGTATTTATTTCTTATATGTTCATATTTGGGGCAGTGTAGAAGGAAGTGCACCTCTGTCTCAACCTCACCTGTCCTGCAGTGACCACACACTCTGTCCTCTCTCGGGATCCAGGAGTGTTTAAAGCAGCCTCTCTCGACGGCCAGGCTGTGGTCACTCAGTCTGTATTTGGTGAGGATCTGTCTCTGCTTCGTATCTCGGACAGTGAGGAGATACGTGGCCAGGGCGTATTCGTGTTTTAGGGTGAGAAAGCAGTTCAGTCTGTTTTGGGAATGAGTTTGGGTTCTCCAATGTTCCAGATAAGTGTTTTTGCTGTGTTTAATAATTTGGGTTATTCTGATTGGTGTTTGGGAAGCAGGGCTGGTCAGAGAGTTGGGGTTATTAGGGGTCAGTGTGTTGGTCAGTCTCTGGACCAGCTGACACAGGGGACTCTTTTCAGGGTTCAGCTCTTGGGATTGGAGGGCCTGAAACTGTAGGCTTGTTGTGGGACTTGATTTTAGGTGCATCCAGAATTTGAGAGCTCTTTTTTTGATATTAACGATTAATGGGAATCGGCCTAATTCAGCTCTGCATGCATTAGTTGGGGTATTTCTTTGGACACGTAAAATTAATCTGCAGAATTCTGCATGCAGGGCTTCAATGGGATGCTTGTCCCATCTAGTGTAGTCATGACGACTGAGTGGACCCCATACTTCACTACCGTACAGCGCAATGGGCAGGATTATACTGTCAAAGATTTTCAGCCAGATTGGAATTGGGATGTCAATCTTGTTGAATTTGTGTTTAATTGAGTAGAGGGCTCTGCAGGCCTTCTCTTTCAGTGCATCCACTGCCAGACCGAAGCCTCCTGAGGCGCTGATTCTGAGCCCCAGGTAATTATTAGAGAGGGTGTGGTCTAGGGCGGTGTCTCCTAGATAGAAAACATGTCTGCTTTCCTGAGATCTGGCTTTCTTTTGGAAGATCATGATCTTAGATTTATCAGGGTTTACTGTCAGGGCCCAGGTCTGACAGTACTTCTCTAGCAGGTCCAGATGCTGCTGAAGCCCCTTTTCTGTGGGCGACAGCAGCACCAGGTCACCTGCGTAGAGGAGGAATTTAACTTCCGTGTCATTTAGTGTCAGGCCGGGATTTGCAGATTGCTCCAGTAACACCGCTAGATCATTGATATAGATATTAAAGAGAGTAGGAGACAAGCTGCAGCCCTGCCGGACACCACGCCCCTAAGTGAAGACCTCCGTCGTTTTATTGCCAATTTTTACTCCACATTTATTACCGACATACATGGATTTAATGATTTCGTAGACTTTACCCCCTACACCATTCTGGAGAACTTTATAATATAATCCTTCTTGCCAAATTGAATCAAATGCTTTTTTAAAATCTATGAAGCAGGTGAAGACTTTAGTGTTATGTTGCTGGTGTAGATGTTGGTGGATTAGGGTGTGTAGGGTGTAAATGTGGTCAGTAGTGCGATGGTTTGGTAAAAAGCCAATCTGTCCTTTACTCAAGACACTGTGTTCGGTAAGGAAGGCCTGTATCCGGGCATTAATGATACAGCAGAACACCTTCCCCAGGTTACTGCTCACACAGATGCCTCGGTAGTTGTTGGGGTCGAATTTGTCTCCACTCTTGTAGATTGGGGAAATAAGCCCCCTGCACCAGATCTCAGGGAAGCAGCCGGATTGGAGGACGATGTTGAACAGTCTGAGCAGAGCCTGCTGCAGCTGAGGACCGCTGCAGTTCAGCATCTCGGTCCTGATGCTGTCGGGTCCGCAGGCTTTCCTGGATTTAAGGTTTTTAATTTGGGTATTTAATTCTTCCTGTGAAATTTGGTAGTCAATGGGGTTCTGATAGTTTTTGATAGTAGACTCTAATATGTGTAATTTTTCTATAATCATTTGTTGTTGCAGATTAAGACTATCAGGTGATAATCGCTCATATAATTTTTCGAAAGTGATTTTTCCAAATGTTTGGGTTTTCTATGGCCAGATTATGTGGATTTTTGTTGCTCAGGTTGTTCCATAGTTCCCAGAATTGATTTTGGTCAATAGAGTTTTCAATTTTCTGTAGATTTTGATTATAATGTTTGTGTTTTTTATTTCGTAAAATCTTTTTATATTCTTTTAGTGTTGCAGCGTAATTTGATCGAATGTGATGATTGTTTGGTTCTCTGTGTTTCTGGTTTGATAAGTGTCTTAATTCCTTTCTGATTCTTTTACAGTCTTCATCAAACCATTCTTCCTTTAGAGCTCTTTGTTTTGGTTTGGTGTTTATAAATTTGAGACCTGCAATTTTAGAAGATTTATAATATATTCCATTAATTAGTGTAATAGCTTTATTAATGCCTGATTGGTTTAATTCAAATGATTCTGATAAAAAATTGTTAATATAGTTAGTGATTTTTGATGAACTGACAGCAGATTTAAATTTTGCTTCGCTGTCATGATTCCACCTGAATGTACGGTTTAACTGGAATGTATTGCAGGGCTCATGTTTCACGGTTTGATGCTGACTGATTGTTTTAAGGTAAACAGTGATTTGACAGTGATCAGAAAGTGGGAGCTGTGGTCGGACAGTGAATGCACTAATAGTGGAGGGGTCCATGTCAGTGATCGCATAGTCGACTACACTAGATCCAAGAGCTGAACAGTACGTAAACCTCCCTAAACAGTCTCCTCGGATCCTCCCGTTAAGGATGTACAGACCTGAGGATCGACAGAGGTGCACTAGTTCTTTACCGGTCCTGTTCAGGACGTGGTCAGGACTATTTCTCAGAGAGCTGATGGTGCTGAGGTCGATGGAGGTTTGACTAAATATATATTTGTTGCCAGTAGAGTCGAGGATGTCGCTCTCGTTGCCTGTTCTGGCGTTTAAATCTCCGATCAGCAGGACATGGCCCAGGGCCTGGAAATGCCTGATTTCCTCATGAAGGCTCTCGAAGAAATAGTCCTGATAGTACGGAGACTCTAGAGGGGGGGCGTAAGCTGCACATAGGTATAAGTCATTTTCACCATCGATTATGTTTTTATTTAATTTTAGCCAAATATGTGTGGGTCGTCTTTTGATTTCAGAGAAAAATGGTTATAGGTTCTCCTTAAACCATATGATGTCCATGTTTGATATTGTTTTGTTTTAGAGAGGGCAGCAGGATTTCTCTGTAATTTGGGGGACAGTGAGTGTTGGTATTCTCTTTACACCAGGTTTCTAATAATATGATGATGTCTTGGTCAGAGATGTATTTCAAAAATTCCAAGTTTTTAGTTTTAAAGCCAAATGTTGAAGAGTAAAGTCCTTGAATATTCCAAGAGGAGATTGTAAGAGATTTCATTCTAAATAAACTATTATGTATTGATTATTAGCTATATACGACAGAAAACAACAGTTATACAACAACCAGATACAACCTGTGCATAGGAGGGTTGTGGGCAGGGTAGAGCCTGTATTGCAGTGTTGGGCAGGGTTGTACTGGATGGTGCAGAGTTTAGTGGGGATCTGCTGGATTCTGCAGTGTCACGTCGGTATCTGATGGCAGTGTTGTGCCAGTTCACAGCTTTTCTGAACTAGTTCAAAGTTCAGTTCATTTTACTTTTTTCATGAGATATTCAAATAAATACTTTTTTTCACACTACAAGCTAGAAATCACTATACGTTCTTTGAACTGCTCATTGTAGACATTTGCTCATGACACTGCAATTGTGGGTTTCTTACCAGGTGATGAAACTTGCAGCAGTACAGACAATGTAGACCAGTTCTATACTTAGTACAATGAAATCTACCAGCATTTAATTAAAAAAAGAATATATAATATGAAATATGTATATATTATTTGATATATATGATATATATACACATATGTGTGTGTATGAAATGAGCAAAACTCTTGAATGAAGGTAATGAAGGCAAAACACAAAGGCACAAAAAACTATATTTTTAAGGAAACTGCGTATCTTTATGGTTGATACAGTGATTTTTAAGATGTAACTTTGTGTAAGATGGAACTTTATGCAACTTTAGGTAGGTAACTTCAACTTTCATACAGTATTTGGTTACCTTTTCAATTCAGTGCTGGGGACATGATCTACAGGAACAGGCTGCTGGCAGTGTCATTTGTGTTTGGGGTTGGCAGGGGGTCTTTTTTCCCTTTCCTCCCTTATGACCCTCTAGGGCGTGCATATATGCATTCACACTGGATGGATGTTTTAACTCAATGTGCCGTTTCAAATTCGAGAAGGACGTTGATGTCCTAACTCGTTTTTGCTGCGCAGGTGGACATATCTTACACAGAAAGGTAAGGTTTTTGCCGGCGGGGTCTTGGTTTGCAAGAGTGTAAAATTGTTTTAAACGTTCATAAGGAGAATCGGTGTCTGTCTCCGTGCCATC
>NC_051218.1:10054193-10156693 GCF_015220715.1 Pygocentrus nattereri
CAATTAAAAGCACATTATAAAACAGATAGTTCTGTCCTTTAACTCTGATTGA
The DNA here is from genome assembly GCF_015220715.1 of Pygocentrus nattereri. NCBI lineage: Eukaryota > Metazoa > Chordata > Actinopteri > Characiformes > Serrasalmidae > Pygocentrus > Pygocentrus nattereri. Next base: position 10,054,246 of record NC_051218.1, read on the forward strand.
CTTGTTCAAAGCTGTTGTAAAATAAACAATATGCATAGTGCACGCCTATGACCGCATCACATCAACTGAACTCTGTATTACTGCGTCACGTCATGAAAAATTCTTATGCTTTTTATGGAATAATTTTTGTTTCTAATGCTACTTGTTTTTGTTTAAACTGAGAGGCTGACAACTTATTTTCTTACCTAGAACCAGACTGGTCAGCTAGCAGGCTAAAACAGCCTAAACAACTGCATTGTTTATATCATAGGATGGAATTAAAGTAAATCTCAAATGACTCTGTATTCCCTAAGGAGTGTGCAATGAAAGTTCTGAAATTCTTGATTCTACAGCCAAATAGTGCCCTATTTGTTGAATAAGGATGTGGCTGAATCCCAAGTGACTACTATTTTGCTATATTATGCACTGTGGAGATGCAGTATTTAAATACCTATGGAGTGCACTAGCTTGGTGCAAAATAAGCATCACAATGGTAATTTGGCGAAAAGTACTTATAAAGTGAAGGTTTTTGTATTAAACAGTGCTGTGTTATGTTTATTGTTATGAGACAAAAAACTGCGATATACAGCAATGGTCAAACGAATGTTCTACTCTGCATTCAGAGGTCCATGATTGCTTCGTAACAATACTGTGCTCTGAAGCAGGGGTGTCAAACTAAACCAGTAAAGGGGCCATATTAAGAAATTGAATCAAATCTGTGGGCCAAAGCAAAAAAAAAAATTATTAAAATTTTTATTAATAGTGTGCTACCGAACTGGACATTATTTACTCAAAATATGCAAAAACTTCAGCAGTAAAATACAGACATTTGTAGTAGATCCTGAAATATTACATGGACACTTGAAATATTCAAGATTTAAATGTCCCCAAAAGCTTAGTCTTTATACTTACCTGTTTGCTTGAAATAGACCCCTGGCATCCTTTCTTTGCTGCATGTTCATTAAGACCTGGGCTCAATTTCTGAGCTGTTGAGCTAAAGTTAAGTGTTTGTACTGGTTAAACTGCAGCTGATATGAATTTGGTGATATGACTGGTGTGGAACTGTGCAGAATTGTGTAGAATTGTGGTGTAACTGCTGTCACATAGACTGTTGTTGGGGTAGGAGGGTCAGAGCACAGCAGTGCATGCTGGGGACTGTAGTGCAGCACATTGTGAAGCAAGCTAATATTAATAGAAAATTAAAATACTTTTGTGAACCAGAAAGGATTGTGTGGCGGTCCTCGATGTGGTCCACGGGCCTTGTGTTTGACACATGGGTTCTAAAGGAACTAAATTTCTTGTAGTCATTAGTATCCATCTGCAGAGGTGCGGTACTGCAGTACCCCCACACTTTGAGACCTGTGCTTTCAGCTCCATGCATCTCAGTTAAGGAACTGCAGCCACGCTTTCAGCTCTCATGAGTACAGCAGTAAGCGGTGGATTGAACGACACTACTGTTGTTAGATGAGAGCAGCTGTTTTTATGCTCATAACGTTTCATATCTAATCTTATTAATGAAGCTGTTTAAGACTAAATTAGTCCAGTAGTTCGGTTAGATCTTTCCCAGCATGCTGATTATTGCCTTTGAAGCACTATCAGCATTATTACATTAATTCTAAAGCATAATTATAATGGCAAATTATGTCTAAGTAAACTCTTTCTTTTGGTTTTTGGTTTCACTTTTTGGCTCAGTATATCCTGAATTTCAGTTTTGGTCAAGAATCTTCATTTCAGTGCATGTTGTGAATTGAAGACCTGATCAGAGCTTTGATCAAGTTATGGCTTGTCATTACAATCATCAGCTGTGTGATGGTAATGACAGGAGGTGGTAATGATAATCCTCACAGTTGGTTATATCTTGGACTTGCCAACTGTATAACCAGCAGTTTCCATTAAATATCTGTAAATTAAGTCAAACCACAGAGCTTCAGCTGTTGTATTGTAACATATTTGATTATTGAAAATGCTGTTGATGTACCAATATGGAAATTGTTGGCCATATTTCTCTCTCTCTCTCTCTCAGGGTCTGGTGTGCTCAGGTTCAGGTGAGCTGGGGGCGGACGAGTTTCACTCGTTTGTTCTATATCACAGTAACAGCCCGCGCTGGTCAGAGCAGATTAAGCTGACCGTTCCTCCGGAGCTCTTCAGGGTCACACACCTGCGCTTCGAGTTCAGACACTGCTCCAGTAAGAACACACACTCCGCCACCGTCACATACACTGTCAGTGAGGTTATTAATGGCGATTAAGAGCTGTGCTGCAGTGCTGCTGTCCCACTGCACTCTGAGGAAACTCTGTGGAGACGGATTCATTAGAACACTCACAGAATATTCAGTGGGAACATCCCAGATAGCTGTGACTGAGATTTCAGTGATTCATTAGAGAGCTGCTTTGCTGAGTGGAGCTGTTCACAGTAGCAGCGGTACTACTGAATAGAATGAATTCTCACCACTTATTCTAATATTAACCTATTTAGAATATAACACAATTAGTAAAGCAGAAATCATTGCTTACGTTGAAATTTGTACTTCCTTTCTGCAAGTGCTGCTTTTGGCTTTAAAGGGCTCATATTTTGGAAAAAGTGCCTACAGCAGTCTAGCCCTAGTTATCAATACTGAAGGTATAAGCAGTGTTTCAGCCCAGACTGCTTTAGAACAGAGCACATCAAAATATAGCAGTCTTAAAGTTACAGTAACAAAATAGCCTGTTTAATTGTACAAAGATAAAGAGAGTTTGGGAAATGGTCATGCAAAAATGAATTATGACTATTTTGAGTACACACATCTGCACAAATGTCATATGTCGAAAAAAATACAGTTCACCAAAAAAGAGCACTTTAAGGCATCCATACTGGCATCTGTTCACTTGTTTGAGGCAGTGAGTTTCTGTTCTTTTCCTGTTGTTGCATGTTGAAAAATGTTCAGGGCTACTTTAAGATTTGATGTGACGTTTCCTGTGTTCTCCTGCAGCAAAGGAGAAAGGAGAGAAGAAGCTGTTTGGTTACTCTTTTGTTCCACTGATGCAAGAGGATGGGAGAACACTGCCTGATGGAACTCATGAGCTCATCGTCCACAAGGTACTGGAAGGTTGTGTGTGTGTGTGTGTGTGTGTGTGTGTGTGTGTGTGAGTATGTATGTGAGTGTGTTAGTATTAACTCTTCCCTCCTGCTCCTGTCAGTGTGAAGAAACGGCGAACCTGCAGGACTGCTCTCGCTACCTCAAGCTTCCCTTCTCTAAAGCCAGCCTGCAGCCTGGTAACAACCAGACCATGAAGAACAGCAAAGAGTCTTTCTGGATCCTTTCCCTGCTGTGCTCCACCAAACTCACCCAGAACGGTACAGCAGCGCTCCACACTACTTACCTGCGTCCTTGAAGGTCTAACGATATCCATGATATGCTCAGAAAAGCATATTGTGACATTATGTGACATAATTTATCACATTAAATGCTAAAAATCCGTAATATTGCCTGCTAAAGTTGCCGCCTGAGCCCTGTTCCTGAACATTTACTATCACATTTCAGTGCTGCCTAGTGCCTAAGCATGTGACGGAGCGCAACTTTCTGAAATAATGGACCTACAGTGAGTAGTGGTTTCTGGCACTGTGTGACGTACTGTTTATATATATATATTATATATATTGTGGGGCGCCAGAGGCAAGCCAGGGACCACAGGAGAGGGGAAGTAGGTTAGCGACTTGTAGCCGCGCTGTTTATTGGCGTTAAAATCAAAAGAAAAAAGAAAAAAACAAAGAACAAAGCAGCAGGGGGGAGTCCCGTGAGGAGCGCAGCAGGAGGGGAAGTCTCTCGTGGACTCCCGGCCGTGGGCTCAGTCTGTGTATGGAGCGCAGAAAGAGAGAGAGCACAGTAGTTAACACCCATGGACTCTCACACCAAGCTACTCACCGGACTGAGGTTCCGTGGCTGTTTAAACCTGCATCGCCACAGCCCGGTGAGTGGCTACAGCTGCACTGATTATGCGCGGCCAGGCGCGGGTGGTTTCTCGCCCCGCCCCCTGGGCCACGCAGTTGCCTGCTGTCCAAAACAAAGTGCTGAAGGGGGCAGGCCACCTACCAGCAGCCCAGAGATCAACCCGTGTATATATGTATATAAATATATATATATATATATATGTATATGTATATATTTACGTATCAAGAAATATTTATTATTGATTAAATTTGCCTTCGAACAGAATCAAACTCCTCTCACAATAAATAATCAGCATAAAATAAACTGTATGTAAGGTGCAGAATCCAGTGTCCTCGCAGAATGGTTGCTCACAAAGCATTATTTTTTGCTTATGTTTTGCGCTTTTCTTGTCATTTGTGAATTTTTTCCTCATTTCAAACAGGCTGAGGCTACAAATAGTATGAGCATTTTAACAGGAAATATTCCTTTCTGCTTCAGTTTTTTTTGCTGTATTCTTGTGTATTGTGCGGGATGTCATGTTTTGAAGTGATATTAAACCTGTAGGGGGGTATTCTTGGGTATTGTATCCCATCCTGATACTTGGCATGAACAGAGATTACAAACGGCTTGTCTAATATATCTCATAAAAACTCCACGCAGATGAATCTTTTTTTGCACTGTTTATCTACTGCTGTTCAAACTGTTTGAACAAGTCTGTGCTGAGCAGTGCTTTAGAAAAAACTGAATGATTTTGACCATTTCGAGTCCAAAATAAGCTGAATAACCTATAAATTCAGCTTCACACATCCTTGGAAATAAACTGTTTTTTAACCCGTGTTCATTATCATTGAGATGGTTTGTTAATAGATTTTGACACTTTGCTGTTGTCTTATAAAATCTTTTTTCTGTCAAAAATTTCAACCTTTTTTCTCTTATAACGGAAAACATGCCATTTTTTCCCCAGTTTGACCATTTAGTAGCTGAAAATTGAGCATGCTTGATCTTTGCTATTTATGTAGCCCTCCTGGTGACAGATAAATAAAAACAGTGTGTGGCAATGCCTTATTAACTCATGGAAACAAGATCATAAAGTGTGGCCACGCCTTATTAACTTGTGGAAACAAGATCATAATGCGTGGCCATGCCTTATAAAATGTAGAAACAAGGTCCTAATTTGTGGCTATGACTTAGTAAGGCATGACAGTGCGATAATTAAGTTGTGACCACAACATAGTAAAGTGTGGGAACGAGATCATACCTTACTAAGTTGTGACCACGCATTAGAATCTCGTTCCCATGCCTTACTAAGTCATGGCCACGCATTAGGAACTCGTTCCCATGTCTTACTAAGTCATGACAAGAAGTTAATTATCTTGTTCCCATGTCTTACTAAGTCGTGGCCACACATAATTTTTATTTATACAGGATGTCACCAGCAGAGCTTTGTGTATGAATTCACATTAGATAAAATCCCAACACAGAATTTGAAAACTTTAAAATGCTCCAGTTTATGAAATAGTACTTCATTGCAGTTAAGCGTCACAGATCTACCCCATTCTTAAATGATCTTCTATTACTCCGAACCTGAGCGATTAACTGGCACAGCTGAAGCTCCGTTCCTCTTCCTTATGTGACCTTTCGTCTGCGACCTTTCTGAGCTATTTATGTGCTCTGTACAAGTGAAGCCGATGCAGCGGCGGACGTGAAAGAGTGCGTGAGTGTGCAGGAGAGATGACTGCATGCTGATCTCACACCTGCCTCTGTTGACCTTGGAGCTCAACCCAATAACTCAGACAGCGCTCAGAACGGCCCGGCAGCTGCGCTCCAATCACCCTGAGCCACAGAGCATTGCGAGAAGACTCTGCACACAGCCAGTCAGGGAGTCATATCACACTTCAGGGAGCTTTGTGACCATGTGACACAGCTTTATTTTATCTTCTTCAGCAGCAGTTTGGTGAACACCATCCTGCATGACTACAGCTATGCAATGTTTCGCGTCTCCCCTGCTTTAAAACCTCTGAGTCTTCTTAGCAGCCTACATAAGGAGAACATGCATGCAAGAGCTGAGTTTATCCTGACTCAGCAAGCTTTTTACTGAGCTTGACAAATGGGCTTTGATGCTATTTGCTGTTCTATCAGCAAGACAGGCATTAATGATGCATATATTTTTTCATAATGATCATGTTTCAGCTCATATTAGTTTCATATTAACCTGCAGGTGACATGCTGGATTTGCTGAAATGGAGAACCCACCCAGAACGGATCATGGACTCCCTGACCAAGCTGAAGGACATAGATGGTTCTGAGATAGTTAAGGTAATTTGCTAGCCTACATTCTAAGACTTTTTTGTGTATGTGATGCATAAACAGCTGTCAAAGTATTATAATAATTAATTACACCTAAATCACATTATGTTGTGTAGTTAATCACAATTAATTGCTTTTCTCTGTGTTGACTCTTTTCTCTGTGTTGATTCTTGAGGACAATCCAATGTAGCCTGCTGAAAGTGCTAAACGTATTGCCATAATAGCAATTTGAAAGCTGTATTTGAATGTGCAGGCTACAATTGCAGATTCTGTCATAGCAGCATACATTGCGCTGCAGCTGGGTTTCAGCCTGAACTACAAACATCCATTAATACAGTAAAACTTGTTTTAATCTTGGTAGGAAATGTAATATAGTTATGATGTTCACCTTAGGTAAGAACAGAATCTACGCACACTCAGCAGCACTAAGGTGCAAACAATTCTGCAGTTTAAGATCACATCATGAATTTGACAAAGACTTTTTCTTATGCTCTAAAATGTGGCTCATCAGATCTACTAAAAAATGTGGTAACAAGTAAATAAACTAGTTTTACTCAACCTACATAAATACTTTGAACGATTCTTTAAATCAAAGTAATTTTTTGAGTTGAATAAAGTAATTTTTAAGTAGATCTGACGAGACACTTTTTACAGTGTAGGACTTTTCTCAAGAATACATTTAGGAAAAAAGCTATTTGTGAATGAGGTCCAATGTTCCTCAACCATTGCGTGTAACTCTATTGTCAGATTTAACCCTCTGGGGTAGACGAAAGCATCGACACATAAAATCAGATGTTTTTCAATGAATCTATTAATATATTTGCGATAATACAGCGCAGAAGCAAGGTGCAAATATTTCCACAATCTGTAGCATCTGCAATTTTCATTCCGTCTTATCAAGTGATCATATACAATCGGAGGTATGAGCAAATGAGAAGTTGAGATACACGCCGTCTGCCACTCACTGTGTGTAACTGGTAGATTTGCATGTCTGACATCTGCCTCTCGCCTGTTGATTCATGTGCGTATCTATATTTTATGTGAAACTGACAAATGGACACAAAAGACTTACCCATCACATCAGAAACCTTTCATTTTTCATTCAGTTGCCTGAAGCACAGACATGAAATGGTGTATAAACATTTTACAGCTGCTGAAGTTGCTGCAGCAGTTTTGGAAAGTAGTGATGAGGATAGCATTTATCTACTAGCATTTATTCATACATTACAATACTTTTGTGAACCTAAGTCTTTAGTAAACCTATTTCAAGCACCAAAACTTTTTATCCACATGAGTTAAAGCTGTGTTTTCACAATAGATATTGAGATTTCTAAGACCGGACTTGAACTTTTCAGCTTTAGGGTCAAATTATCTCTGAACACAGTCCTCCAAGTCAAACAGAGCCTCAATACAGAGAGAGCTTAGATTTTTCTGAATATTCTGATATGTAACATGTGGGTGTCATATAATATGCAAGTGCGTTAAAGGTGAATTTAAGAATATATGCAAAAATCAAGAAAAGCCTTTAGAGCCCAGAGTGTGGGTACCTAGGTACCTAGTACCTAGCTGAACCAGGTATTGGCTGGTAACTGAAAATACTGGGCTTCCTCAAGGAGAGGTGTGGAAATGGCTAAGCTAACAGACACACATAATCACAATGTTATATCAATAATCAATACCAGGGCTGTCAAATGATTAAAATAATGAATCATGTTTAATTCCAGTACCTTGTGTCGTTAATCATTTGTATGTTTTATATTCAGCTTTTGTCTTCATTTTTTCAATTTGATCTTATGATTTTTTCCATTTTAACCCTCTCAGGTTGACAGTTTTGTATGGAAAGCACATTGTACTTTAAAGAATTAAACATTTTCTGCAACGTTGCAGGCTACAGACTTACTTTCATTTTTTTCTGGAAGTCTGGGGTTTTGCTGTTTCAATGAGGGCTATGGTGCGATTGTATCACCTTCAGGAGCTTTGCAATCCAGCCTTGAAGTGCACTGTTATTTTGGAGACTTTGACAAGGTCACTTTTAACACTGAATGTCTTCTGTGAATATTAATTTATTTCTACATGTTGAAAAGAGTTATTGTTGTTAGCATGGTCGTTAGCCTCCTTTGGTTGAGTCTGTCAACCAATCAGCAACTGTGTTCCTGACTTGCCAACTAATCAGAGGCTGTGTTCCTGACTTGTTGCTGGATAGATTACCAGGCAGAAGGAAAATATGTTTTGTCTACTATGTCATTTGATGATGCATATGACATCATCAACCTGAGAGGATTAAAAGCAATTGGTTTTGTTATAACAATATGAGTGGACAAAATAAGCGTCATCAGAATGTATTTTTACCTTCAATAATTCCGCTTGAACCTGAACATTAAATCACATGAATGCAGGATGAACATGAAAATAAGATGAACTCAGGTTCCACTTTCACCAGCGTCCAGTGAGAGCAGCAGCAGCTGCATGTTCCAACCAATGAGTGTATATGTCAAATATACAGCTAAGGATTACAACTCCTACGTGACAGGTCTTGTTTCATAAGGCAAACTGGAGCTTCCCGCTTTGCTGTTGCTTTTATTAGTTTGTGGGTTGTTGATTTATCCTCAGTTCTCCCACAAGCACTGCCTGGCATAGCAATAACACTGCTACTGTTACTGAGACTGCCATTATAGCAATGTGTTGTGCTTATAAATGGTATTTCAGACATAAAGAAATTTACAGCATTGCAGTAGCTGGAAATAATGTTTAACAAGAGAACCATCAGGGGAACATCTTGCTGTTTAAAGGCTGTATTTGAACGTGAGGGTTACATTGGTGATGTCATAGCATTAATGCATTAACTTAATTACTAATTTATAGAGATTGTCTGCTTTTCTGAGCAATTAAATATTTCATACCCATATTTTTCATGAGTGACTCAAAATTTTTGCATGGTGTTAGGTGTATCTTTTATCTCTATTTCTCTGTTTTATCTCTATTGTCTCTGTTTGCTCCCTCACAGTTTTTGCAGGACACGCTGGACACCCTGTTTGCTGTTTTAGACGACAGTCCGCAGAGATACGGACTAAAGGTGTTTGACTGCCTGGTAAGGGACGTGTTGTTCTATGTGTGAGTGTGAGTGCAGAGAAGCTTTACAAATACTCCGTCTCACATCCTTTCAGAACGTTATGCAATGCAGACTTAAATAACTAGTCTTTTTTGTCCCCTCTTCTGCTGTGTTGCCACAGTTACCTGCCAAATACAGCCACTGAGCTGCTGACAAAATACGTTTAATTGCTTTCGCTCACACCGGGGTCTTATCATAACTGAACTGCTTGAGCTTTTTCCTTGGTTGTGTGATAGTTGTCTTTGTTTTAGAAAGTCCGTTTGCAGGCACTGAAGTTGCATTATTGCTGGTAATAGGCACTTTTGGACAGTTAGGCAGTAAAATCTATCATAAGATATTGTGTTAAACGTTCTGAAAGACATTCATCAGATTCAGAGGTTTGTACACATCTGCTCATCCCGCATTTCTACTGCAGGGAAGGGTATTAATATCAAATCAGTCCTTGCTTGGCTGCAGCCATTGCTCTTCTGAGAAGGCTTTACACTAGATATTGGAACATTGCTGGGTGGAATGGATTGCATTCAGCCACAAGAGCATTGGTGAGATCAGGTAGTGATATTGGATGACCAGTTGTGGATCACTGTAACTCATGCCAAAGATATGGATGGAGCTCAGTGAATCCAGAAAATGCAACATCCCAATGCTGGGGGCTTTATATCCCTCTAGCTGACACGTGACATTGGGCACAGGCACATGTGTGGCCGCTCTAGAGCATCCAATTCTGTTGGTCACTGCTTTTCTAAGGAGATTATATAAGCTAGGTGTAAACAACTGAAGACCTCTGTCAGCAATAATGCACCTCATAGTAGCTGAATTCATTATTAGAAGGTGTGTCTGGATACTTTTGGACATGACTGTTTGCAGTGAGTGTGAGCAGTAACTTTTCTGAGCAGTAAGAGATGAACTGAATGCTCATTTGATTTGCTGTGCAGGTGCATGTCATCAATTTACTGCAGGACAGTAAATTCCAGCACTTCAAGCCTGTCATGGACAACTACATAGAGAATCACTTTGCAGGTGCCCTGTCATACCGGTAAGCAGCACTAACACTACATTATTTCAGCCCTGCTGAAAAAAGAAAATTATAAACCATTAGGATTAAAACTTACTTCGTTTTAATATAGTTTTGCTTTCTAGTGGGAATGGGATTAATGGTCACAATTAGATTCCAGTAATTTCCTCTAGAACACCTACAGGTCCCTTTAAGAAACCAATAAAATGCATCTGAAATCAGCCCTGAAAAGAGACCTTTTAATCTCTTTTGATTTTAGAATCATATACATTGTGATATCAACCCATCAGGAAAAGCCAAACAAATTACAAAACTACAAGGATTCAATAGAAACACAGTTTGTTTTTTTCATTCGGTTTCATTTTTCAACTTTTTGGTTTTCCAGATTGTAGCAGATTTACTTACTTACTAATTTAGTTCAACAAAGTAAATCAAAGTTACACAATTTCCCTCTTACCTTTAATGCATTCAGTCAGCCAAGACATGTTTTTGTCTGAAGTTGATTTGTTGTTTTTTTTTATTTGTTTATTAAAACATATTTTTGTCCATTTTTATAGATAACAGTATATCATACAGTATCATAAACCACATAAACAAGTCTATTTAAGATAACTAAACAACTAATAAAGACCAGAGTGTGAACATTTAGACATCCTGCATTAAGGTGACCAAACTTCTGAAAAGAAGACCAGGGACATTTACAGTTTGGCTGTCAATATATCATTAAGTTATCCATTGTTTTTATCTATTAAATAAACAATGGGAACAGATACAGTTTCATGTATTTAGACCATAATAAGCTATAGTGAAGGCCGACTGATTTGTATTGTAACTTATTTGACACTTGGTAGTTGGTTGAGTTTTACACAGCATCATTCTCTAAAACTAGGCAAGCAAGTGGTAGAATAAAGTAGTAAGTTTATTGCTTTTAAAAGCAGCCTTCAACATAAAATATGATAAAATGCACAATTTGTATAAAATATATTAATAATGGAAAGTTATTAATAATAATGGACATAAACAAGTATTCTGGCAAGAAATGTAGTTTCTTTAGAGTATTGTAATGTTGACAAGCGACCTTTGGCCATTAAATCAGAAGAAGAACTTTCGCTGGCCCATCGCTGTATATTGCGGTCATTTCATGAACTTTTGGGTTTTTGATGTATGATGATGAACATATTATAACACAACACTGTTCAATACAAAACCTTTGCTTTTTAGGTATTTTTTGGTCACCCAATTACTTCTGCGAGTCTTATATAACACCAACTCATCCCACGCTGGGGCTGAATCACAAATGGCTCCCCGCTCCCTATATAATGCACAACGTACTGCAACAGTGCATAATATAGTGAAAAAAATAGTCATCTGGGATTCAGCCACATCCATACTCCATGCAAGCAAGTCTAAGATTACTAAACAGCTAATAAAGTCAAGCGTGTGAACATTTAATCATCCTGCATTAAGGTGACCAGCCTTGTGAAATGAAAACCAGGAGCATTTCCATTTCGGCAGTCAATAGGGTTAGGGTTAGGGTTAGGGTTAGTGACATTTTTTATATTGCCATTTTACAGTGAATCATACCATAGGTAGTTTAATTCAGGCCTGTGATATTAGTGATGATGTTGTTTGCAATGTTGTTATCTTTAGCCTGTTCGCTAGCTAACCAGCCTAGTTCTATTTAAGAAAATAAGCTGTCAGATTCTCATTTATCTAACAAAAACAGATTCTTACTTCATCAGTACTCTCTGTGGTCCATGTGAGCACCATGAGAGTCAAATATTATTCCACTAACAACAAGCAGCAGTAATACAGAATTTAACCCTAGTTGCTGTGATGTGGTCATAGATGTGTGTATATTGTGTATTTCACAGCTGCTTCAAACGCGACTCAGGCCGGAACTATCCGTTTTCTAAGTGATGAGCAGATAGCAGCAGCCAGCCCGCTCTGCTGACCAAAACAAGCACAACACGAAACGTCTGCCCATCTGCTCTGCTGCCAGTTATTTCTTAGGACTTTCCTGTGTGTTTTTAGTTCACTGTTAAAAACAAGGACATTTTCAGGGACAGCTCCAGGTGGGGACAGGCCACCAAAAACGGGGACTGTCTCTGGAAAACTGGGACATCTGGTCACCTTATCCTGTATGCGTAATGCTAATGAAGCTTCCGTTACTTGTTAGCAAAACAATCTATCTCCTGAAAAGTTGGTGGTAGCTTACATATGTTCTCTTGTGTGCTCGTGGTGAGTGTGTGATGATTTAAGCACGCAGTTAGCCTGGTGCTAACTGGTGATCATAAGCCACCATTACTGCTTAGCTGTATTAGCTTCGTAGCTCCAGTGCAAAACTAAAGAAGCGAACATGTCTTGGCTGATCGGCTACGTCTGGGGAAAGAGCATAATCATGTACGCTTAATCAGTGTCTTGGGCTGATATGATATTTAACTATTTTGATGAGATATCTTACAGAAAGTGTCTAACATTTGGTTGTTAAGTATTAAGTGTGCTTTTTATGCGTGTGATGCAAATGATCAGTAACAGTCAATCTAATAATATGGGCACAAAAATATTGATTTTCACTATTACAGTGCAGTTTTATGTGCTGTAGTCTCTCTGCACTCATCCTCTTTGAATGTGTGTGTGTGTGTGTGTGTGTGTGTGTGTGTGTGTGTGTGTGTGTGTGTGTGTGTGTGTTTGCGCTCTGAGTGTGAAGCCTGTAGCTGAGCTCTGAGCAGTTTATTTATTTGATCTTTGCTAACCTGCTTCCCTCTTCTGACAGGACGCTTTTTTAACACTGCCTTCCACTCATGTGTGTGTGGGGGGGCTAAGAGGTGGTGTGTGAGTGAGTGTGTGTGGGCCGCTAACTGTGGAGGGTTCTGCTCTCTGATTTAACGTTACACCATTGCAAACTGATCCTTCCCTTGCCTTAAAGCAAAAGTCTGACAAAAACTCTCATCAAACCTGACACAATGTGACATGCTGTGTGGCAATTTAGGAATGATGCTTATTGATGGGTAGTCTTATAGCACCAAATATATACATATATATGTAAGGGAAGGTCACCAACAGCTATACACCACTCAAAGTCACTTCCAAAACAAAACTTACTACTATTGAAGCTACTTCCATAGCTGAAAAGGACATGATGTCAGTGAAGTCCATGGTGGCATCTTCCTGGCTGGCTCCTGTTTCCTGTTTGCCAGCTCATTTCAGTGCATTCACTGGCCCAGAATCCCCTCTACCTGCATTGTATTCTGTCAATTGCTGCAGCATTTTTAATCTGAGGATTTTTACCATCTCTGCCTCAGCAGGGCTGCTCGAAGGCTGGCCAGTGCGGCAAGCTGTATGTGCCATTTCAGCTCCTCCAGCAACAGCACTTTCAGGAAGTGTTCCAGCACCAACTCTTGCTGCACTGCCTTTTTGAATGCTGGTTATGCCTGTCAAACCATTGTGCTCAGCTCTGCTGCCATCCATTCGCTCTTTAGCCTCCACCTCTCTGAAAGCAGCTACTGGAGGGCTGTGGTCATCATGTTGTTCCAACGGCAGATCCAAAAGCACCTGTAGTACCAAACACAGCTACGTCATGGTGATGGCCACTGACCAGCCACGATGCCAGATGACGACTTGCGGCTGTGCAGAGTATAGCTCCGAGGCATCTTTGCCATTTCTCTCTTGTCAGGCTCTAGCTAAGCTCCACTGCTGTTTCCTTTGCCATCTTTCCCAGACAGCAGCCTCACTCTTAGCTGACTGGGCCCGTATGGGAGTGGACATGCATAGACCTTGGTACCCTCTTCCTCCAGGCTGTGTTGTCTACACCACCTTGAGTTTGTTGATGCAGCACATGACTTCCTCAAGCTCAACGGATGCGTTTCACTTCTGACACCAGTGAAGTGTAAACATAAAAGAAGATCCAGAGCCTGCCATTTTCTGCTCAGGAAAATGCTTTTTAGTGAAAAGTCAGAGAGGAAAACTAGCTCACACACGGAATGGGGGAAGGTCACCAACAGCCAAAACATCACATAAAGACAATGGAGTCACTTCCAAAACGCCAATAGCTGAAAATTGTTTGCTTTTTTTAGGGGTGGTTTATGGCTTTAAATCCTATCTTGACTCCAGACTTTTTATGTTATTTTTCTATATACAACCCCAATTCCAGTGAAGTTGGGACGTTGTGTAAAATGTAAATAAAAACAGAATACGATGATTTGCAAATCCTTTTCAACCTATATTCAATTGAATACACTACAAAGACAAAATATTTAATGTTCAAACAGATAAACTTTATTGTTTTTGCAAATATTCACTCATTTTGAATATCAATTGAATATAGGTTGAAAAAGATTTGCAAATCATCGTATTCAGTTTTTATGTTTTACACAACGTCCCAACTTCATTGGAATTGGGGTTGTAAAAAGTTGTGAAAAGGTGCAGTTATGCATTTTCTTTTTAAACATCATTTAAGGTTAACAGCTGCACCTTAAGGACCATGTTGTACCTTTAAGAGGCATTTACATAGTTTGCAGTGTACCTGTGCAGTACCTTATTATTCTAACAGTGTACAGTGATAAGTGTTGTTTTATAGTGTACATCTCATCATTTTTTCCCTTTCTGACTTATTTTTCTATTCTCTCACACTAATTAACTTGGCATTCTCTCAGCCCTTCACCTCTCCTCACCCTATCCTATCTCCCCATCCTGTCATCTCTTCAGGCCCTGAGCAGTCATCCCATCTTTCTCTCTGGTAGATTAGCATGTGCTGGTGTGTGGGTTGAGACATGAGGTGGAGTGTCATTTTCTCACATGTGATCAAGGTGTGTGTGTGTGTGTGTGTGTGTGTGTGTGTGTGTGTGTGTGTGTGTGTGTGTGTGTGTGTGTGGGTGGGTGGGTGAGGGTGCAGTTCTATTCACTCACATGCTGTTCCTATCGCCTGACTTTCTTTTGCCAGACTTTGGCTCCTTCTTGCTCTCTCTCTCTCTTTCTTCCTCTCTCTCTCTCTCTCTCTCTCTCTCTCTCTCTCTCTCTCTATCTCTCTATCTCTCCCCCCCTCCCTCTCCCTGTCTCTCCCCCCACTCTACAATCTTTGAAAGCTTTGTTTGAAATATCAGCTGTAATTGCTCCATTTTCTGTTTCTTTTTTGTGTGTCCCTTGGCTATTAGTTGAGCTCAGTACACAGTTTTAATGGAATAAACCTCAGCCTGGCTCACTGACTACTCTGGGATATAGCATATGAACACTCTAATGAGGTTAAAATAATGAGGCTTGGAGGTTTTTTGCAGTTTGATGGCTTGCCACTGGCTTTATTCACACAAACACATCCATACACTGCTTTCTGCCTCGCAGCATGTTGATTGTCACACTGAGGTTAATCTGCAGTCCGGATGGATATTTTGAAGCTGAAGGAAAAATATAGCAAACAACATTGACATGTTCAGTTTGTATTTTACATATTTGTATTATACATTTTACATGTGTAGAAGTTAATAGAGAAATTATAATGGTTACTGCCATCATCAAGGTGGACACACAAACCTCAGGTCCAGGAAAGTTGGGACAGTGTTAGAAATGCTAATAAAACCTGAAAGCGATTGAAAGTGAGTGATTAGGAAATTCTGCTAGACCTGTATAAAATTAAAATTAAAATAAAAAATGAAACAGCATAAAAACATGATATCGATGTTTTTCCTCATTACGCTGTTTTGGGAAATATGCTTCAAATTCGCTGCCAGGACAGCGTCCATTATTTCCATAAACAATACACAAACAGACAACACAATAATGCACATATCCACTGTATATCAGTCTGTATCTGATACGCTTGAGCCCAGAGAAGTCGGTGGTGTTTCTGGATGTTGTTGGCAGATGGCTTTGGCTTCATGGAATCTTTTGATGCTGGAATGATGCTAATATGTAATTGCTTATTGAGAAATGTAGTTTTTGAACTGCTGGATTGTTCACTGATTTTTTTTTCTTTGTAAAGTGGCGAGCCTCGACTCATCCTTGCTCATAAAGGACTAAACCTTTACTGGATGCTTCTTTTATACCCAAGCATGATGACTTCACCTGTTAAAAATGTTCTTTGCCCATTTCTCAACATTGGGTTTGGGGTTTCAGATAAAGTGGCCAGGGAGTGGAAGGACAAGGTTAAGTTTCTGATAAAGAGAACAGTAAAGGAGCTTGAGCCCAGAGAAGTCGGCGGTGTTTCTGGATCTTGTTGCCATATGGCATTGCCCATTATGCAGAAAGATGTTTCTAGCTTCATGGAATCTTTTGATGCTGTTATGCACCATTGAGGGTGAAGTACCTAACATGTAATCGCTTATTGAGGAACGTTGTTCTTAAACTGCTGGATTATTCCCATGAAGGACTAAACCTTTCCTCTATGCTTTTTTATACTTAGGCATGATGGCATCACCTGTTTAAGATGTTCTTTGAGCATTTCACAACGTTGGGTTAGGGGTTTCAAATAAAGTGGCCATTGAGTACAAAAGTAAAAGTTTACGTTTCCAACAAAGAGAACAGTTAAGTAGGTAAATTGGGAGTTTTTCATTATTCTAGTAGAAAAGCAGTAAAAAATGTGGAGCACAGCACTGAAAACATCAATAACACACTTCCTCTCAACTTGTAAGTGTGCTACCCGCATGTGTTTAATTACAGGCTGATTAGAATTTTTGATTTAATCTTTTGGGATATTTATGCTGGTACTTCGGTTTCAGATTACATTCATTTTTACCTTATAGCAAATGTTAACATTCCCCCTAACAGCAAATTCATTCTCTGGGGTCTCAAAATGAGCTGACTTACTCATAGAGATCCAGTTTCGTAAAATATTCACATTTCATCTGGATTCATTACAACCCCGCAGATTCTGAAAGTAAGTACAATAGCCAAGTATTTCTTTTCTTTCTTAATGATGATGTGCTGCATGTCTCTGCAGAATTATGTATTTTTTAATAATGCCCCTTACACACACACACACACACACACACACACACATTCAAACACCCCTTCTGTTCAGTATGCAGCCTATGAATCCATACACACATTTCAGAGAAAGATATTCCCCAGACCTACGTTTGATTCATCAAACAGTTTGGAAGAGGCCGAGTTGCTAGGCAGAATCGTCTCTGAATGAGAATATTTCCAGGCTTCATTCACTCAGAGCCGGGCAGCAGCATGTATGCTGGAATAGAAGCCACAGTGCTTCACTGCTGCCACTAAAGCACAGATCAAAGCAAACTAGAGCATCGGCGTATGACACTAAAACCCAAGTCATTTGTACAATGTGGTTTTCTGTGGAACAGTGCAGTCTTTCAGTGTTCATATATGACTTCTTATGCTGTGTGTATGAGACACCATTTGTGATTTAGATGTTGCTTGAAATGTTTTATGTTTTGCTGGATTATGAAATATGTTTCTTTTGCTGTTTTTGGACTGTTTTGTTATAGAATTCTGTGGATAGAATTGGACATATTTTATATAGAAAACTTGTATATAACAGAAAAAATATTCAATAGCTTTAACAACTCAAAGTCTGCAGGGCTATTGTTACCTCCAAAGTTCAGTCTAAGAGGTTGGTTGCATTTTCTGCTTCTCACAATCAAATTAATCCAAAACACATTCAGTGATGTTGAAGCTTGGACTCTGGGGTGGTCCGTCCATTGCTCACCTTCTTTGTTTGATTTGTGAGTGTTCTTTTTGTCTATTTCCTTTTCTCACAAACAGTTTCTTGTCAGCTACACATCCTTTCCTACCCATGGTATTGAGTTGTCTTCTCATAGTAGAAGGATGGACAAAAAACACCTGTAGATTTTTTCATATCTGAAGCAGCTTGATTTCCTCCTCTCTCACAAAGATGAAAGCTTTAAGCACTGTTCATCTGATGGGGCAGTTTTGGTGACCCATCAGGTTCAGACCATGCCTTCAACATGGTGGTAGTATGAGGGACGACTGATTGAGGGAGGGGGAGAACTCTGAGAACTTGGGCTGGAGTTCTGGGCAGCCTGTAGCTAGAAGGCCAGATCCCCTCTCATAGCTGTAGCAGGACTGATGTAGGACTGAGGAGCAGGGAGGAGATGCGGTGGTGGTGCGGTTTGCAAACACTTCGCCACGGGAACGGAAGGTGAGGATGTGAATTTACAGGGCGTTAGATTGAAAGAAGGAGGGGTTTCAGCCATGTTCCTCCTCCTAGTCTTCAGTTATAAAATAACTACATTAAAATTTTTGTTGGGTGTCTTACTTGTGCTTAACATATACTTGTGCTTAATGGCCATTATGGCTAGAATATAAATACATGAAGGGTGTTTTCTGACTTTTGTACAGTAGTGTATTAGGAGGAGCTAAAAATGTACATAATTACATTTCCTCCAGTTCATCAATAGTCGGTTCCACGTGTAGTGGTTTCATTCTTTGTTTTTGTTTATGAATGCACTGTCTCTGTTTGCGTGTGTGTGTGTGTGTGTGTGTGTGTGTGTGTGTGTGTGTGTGTGTGTGTGTGTGTGTGTACGCGTGCAGGGACCTGATTCGAGTGTTGAAGTGGTACGTGGATCGGATCATCGATGCTGAGCACCAGGAGCAGATCCAGCAGGTTCTTAAGGTGAAACTCTTCAGTGCTGTTTAGACAGTCTTGCTATTTGGAGCCAGTAATATCACGGGATGTATGTGAGTAGCTGAATATAAGACAGAATAAAATATATTACAACTATAATATAAGCATAAATGTCAAATATATAACGTAAGATATTTGCTCAAATGTCAGAATACATGTAGAAGGGAAAACATTACCCACTCACTCCCACTTGTTTATTGGCACAACAGTCTAATATAAATTAATATTATAAAATAATCAAAACAGATCAACAGAATATATTCAACTTTGTATCGACAGTGAGGGTTTTGAAAAGTGTCAGTGAAACAGGAGTTGCTCACTGTCCCTCAGTGAAACTCTCTCTCTCTCTCTCTCTCTCTCTCTCTCTCTCTCTCTCTCTCTCTCTCTCCCTCTCCCTAACTTCTTTGTCTCTCTTCCATTGTCTTCCCCCTCATTCCCTGCCTCTCTCTTCCCCTCACTCTCTCTCCCTTTCTCTCTTTTTATCCCTCTTTCCTATCTGTCTCTCCTTCTCCTTCTCTCTTCTCTTTTTGACTTTCTCTTCTTCTCCATCTCTTTTCTCTCTCTCCCTTCCCCCTTTGTCTCTCTCTCCTCCTCCCCCCCCTCTCTCTCTCTCTCTCTCTCTCTCTCTCTCTCTCCTACTCTTTCACCTCTTTTCCCCTCACTCTTTCTGTCACGGTTGGCTCCTCCCAGTCCTGTCCATGTGCTCATGTTTTGGTCTTGTAACTCCGCCCCTGATTGTTATCACCTGTCCCTCATTGTTCCGTGTATTTAAGCCCTGTGTTTGCCCCTTCCGTTTGCCAGTCTTTGTATCTTTGTACCTTTGTATCGTGTCTTTGTACCTGGTCTTCGTTTGTGTTAATTCTTGAGATGTCTTACCCTAAGTCTGTACGTGTCGGCTCACTGACCCTGGACTGTTTTGACCACGACCCTGGATTTGCCCCTAATAAATCTCGCTTATCTCAGCGTGTGCGTCCGCCTCCTCGCTCCCCCTTACAGAAAGACTGGCCACCACAGGACGCAGCAGGTAAGCGAGACTCCGGCATGTGGTTGTTCCGTTGGGACGAAACTCCGGCTGTTTCTAAGCAGCCCGAGTTCGCCGTGTCCCAACGCCACCAAGCCGGAGACAGCAAATCCCCTGGCGCTGAGGGAACACGAGCGTCTCGTCGGTCCCGCAAGAAAGCGGAGGACCTTCCCGCCTTGTGTCCGGGAGGCGAGAGCTCAGGTAAGCGCCTTGGGTCTGCCCGTCTTGAGCGCCACTGCAGGGAGGAGCGACCTGCAGTGCAAGACGGTGTCAGACAGAAGGAGCATTCAGATGACCCGTTTGTTGGTACTCGGCTCGTTCGCAAGCGTCACTGCGAGCTGCCAATCGCTCGAGTGAGCTTTGGGAACGGCCGAGTGGGTCCAGTATCTGTGTGTTCCTCCAGGTTGGAGCAGAGGTCCCCAGCCCGAAAGCCCAATCCCGTGGCCGCAACCCGCGGCACTTCTGATCCCGTGGCCGCACCCCGCGGCACTTCTGATCCCGTGGCCGCACCCCGCGGCACTTCTGATCCCGTGGCCGCACCCCGCGGCACTTCTGATCCCGTGGCCGCACCCCGCGGCACTCCTGATCCCCCGGACCCGCCGCCAGTCGCCGCGCCTGCCTCCGTGGACGTCGCAGCAGGCCCGCCTGCCTCCGTGGACGTCGCAGCAGGCCCGCCTGCCTCCGTGGACGTCGCAGCAGGCCCGCCTGCCTCCGTGGACGTCGCAGCAGGCCCGCCTGCCTCCGTGGACGTCGCAGCAGGCCCGCCTGCCTCCGTGGACGTTACATCCCCTTTGTTCCCACCCATCCCGCCCTCGTCTGTGTCTGTTCCCCCTGGGAATCCCGTTTCTGTCCCTGTTCCCCGTGGTCCTTCTGTGCCTTCTGTGTCTGTTTCCGTTCCTTTGTTTCTGCCTTGTTCTGTACCTGGTTTTGTCCTTTTCCCTACTGTTGTGTCTGTCTCAGTTCCCTTTCCCGTTGTGGTTCCCGTTCCTGTGTCTCCTTTTGTTTCTGTTCCTGTTTCTGTTTCCGTGCCCGTTTTCGTTCCTGTGTCAGTCCTGGTGCCTGTTCCCCTGTCTTTTGCGTGGTCTGTTGTTCGTTCTTGTTTTCCTCGTCCTGTGTCTCCGGTCGTCTCTCGTTCGGCGTCGTTTTGTGTTGTGCCTCCTCGTCCTCCCTCCGTTTTTTGTCCTCGTTCTGTTTCGTCTGTTCCTGTGTCTGGTGTGTCTCCGTCTGTGTCTGTTCCTGTGCCTTGTGGTTCCGTTTCTGCCTCTGTGCCCGTTTCTGCCTCTGTGCCCGTTTCCTGCCTTGCTCTGGCTTCGGGGTCTGTGCCTGTTTAGTTTAGTTTTGTCTTTCTCTGGGTTTCGCTTTTTTGTTGGGTTGGTTTGTTTTGTTCTGTGTGGCACGCCCGGTGTGCGTGCCTTTGGGGGGGGGTTCTGTCACGGTTGGCTCCTCCCAGTCCTGTCCATGTGCTCATGTTTTGGTCTTGTAACTCCGCCCCTGATTGTTATCACCTGTCCCTCATTGTTCCGTGTATTTAAGCCCTGTGTTTGCCCCTTCCGTTTGCCAGTCTTTGTATCTTTGTACCTTTGTATCGTGTCTTTGTACCTGGTCTTCGTTTGTGTTAATTCTTGAGATGTCTTACCCTAAGTCTGTACGTGTCGGCTCACTGACCCTGGACTGTTTTGACCACGACCCTGGATTTGCCCCTAATAAATCTCGCTTATCTCAGCGTGTGCGTCCGCCTCCTCGCTCCCCCTTACACTTTCTTTCTCTCTTACACTCCCCCTCTTTCTGCCTCTCTTCTCTCTCTATCCCCTTTCTCTTTCCCTCTTTCTCTCTTTCTCTCCATTTGTTTTTCACTTTGTGTTTTTCTCTTTCTCTCTTCCTCTCCTCCTCTCTCTCTCTCTCCTACTCTTTCACCTTTTTACTCACTCTTTCTATCTTTTCTTTCCCTCACTTACACTCCCACTATTTCTGCCTCTCGTTTCTCTATCCCCTTTCTCTTTCCCTCTTTCTCTCTTTCTCTCTCTCCATTTCCATTTTTCATTTTGTCAGTCTTTCTCTCTCTCTCTCTCTCTCCCCCCCACTCTCTCTCGCATTCACACACTCTCACACATTCACACATAGACAAACAAAACAACCACACACACACAAAACAAATGCACATATGTACGTACCCCTCTCCCGCCAGCCCCCCTCCCGCCCGCTGGGTGTGTATCCTGTTCCTCAGAGCTCAGTGTGCTGGCAGCTCTGAATAACCTTCATCAGCATTCAGCATCTTTACCCTCTCGTTCACCCTCAGAATGAAGACGCTGCTGGCACCTCTTTCATAAGCGTATCCTGTTTAAGAACAGGACTTCATAAAGGGCTCCAGAAAGCCAGCGCGACTCTCTGTTCCTGAGCCTGCGCCGTTTTCCAGTGTGAGACCGCCTGGCTGTGAAATACTTCCATGTTTGCTCACACCTTTCAAACACTTGTGATTTTGGAAGCAATAAAATGTTGTCTTCCATCAAACGTGACAAACATCGAGCAGAAGTGTGTTGTGCTGGCTGCAGAGCCTCAGAGCTCGGGGTTGTACTTTTAGGCCAAGTTAGGATCAAGTGATTGCCACTGACGTCTCATGTTTCATGGTGGAATAAAATGTAACAATAAATGTTAAAGGGGAATTCCACTGATTTTCCAAAGCGCCTGTATAATAGGATGCTTGAGATGTAAACAAAGTCAAATTTACTGATAAGAATGCAGGATCTCTACAAAACAAATACAGCCATTTTATTTCCTGTCCAAAATGAACAGTGACCCTACACGTGTCCAGTGTTAAGATGCAGTGTTGAAGGTCAAATTGTGGTAAACTGAAATAACAGTCATTTCTTTAGAAACAAAGTCCTGCATGTGCCTCTCTGCCATTAATGTGTTTAAAAAATATGTTTTAGGCCAAAATAAAACTACCGTACAGCAATGTCTCATCAGATTCATCAGATTCATAACCATTTCACGTAATAGCTACATAGCTAAGTAGTTACATCTGGGGCCGGATTCCCAAAAGCTTTCTTAAGGAAGAAATTGCAAAGGTTCTTAAGACAAACACTAACACAAGGTTTGTAAGATTGTTCTTAAACGCAATTCTTGAAAACAGATATAATATCGTCTTAAGATAATCGTAATTACTTTCTTAAGGTTTTGTTAAAAAACTTCATTGTTTTCTTATGTATGCTACGTGGCATTATCACATACCATAAATGACGCAAGATACATTTTGAACTGAACATTTTGAGCTAGATGTGATAGTTGAAGATACAGCCAACAGGAAAAAATCCTCACTGGAAAATATGATAATTATGGAGTGCCAGAGGATGGGCAGGAGCAGCCGAGGCAGCGTCCGTGATAAGTTTAGATGCTCATCTTGTCAACTCTTACAGCCTAAGACAAGTGTGAGGCTACATAATATTTTCAGGAATACCACTTGCTCTTACAATTATTCTTAAGAAAACTGTTAATAAATGAAAATAAGAGGACTCTTATTTGAAGAATAACAATTTCTCATGACTTTTCTTGACACTTTCATGAATACAGCCCAAGGTTCCTGGACATCTGGTTCCTATTACCATCACTGTGAACTATTCTGAATCAAACCACTGTGCAGAAATCATAAGAGAAGAAGTGAAGGGGAATACTTTCTTTGCCTAGTGCATTCTGGGTATCGTAGTGAGAGACTAAAGCTGGTCAAGGAATCCAGTCAGACGGAGAGATTTTACTGTGGACATAGTGCTGGACAACAGGACAAATTCCATTTTAAATACTTTTATTCACAATACTTCTTTAAGTGTGTTATATGTGTGAGTAACTATTAAAAAAAGGTTGTAATTTACTGTAATGTTTTCTCTGTGTGTGTGTGTGTGTGTGTGTGTGTGTGCGTGTGTGCGTGCGTGCGTGTGCGTGCAGGCTGCAGAGTACCTGTTTAAGTACATCGTGCAGTCACGCATGCTGTATGCTGCAGCCACAGCGGCGCAGGCAGAGGAGGAGTTCCGCTGTTCTGTTCACGAACTCTTCAAATCAATCCACCTGTTCCTCTCCCACCAGAGCAAAGGAATCAGCCCCGTCACACACACGCAGGTGAGAAACACACTAGGGGTTGCACGACTGTTCATTTTAACCAGTCTATCAGTCATTACCACCGAGTGGTCCAAGCGTTGAGCTCTAGTGTCAGGTACTGCGTTTCGCGGTAAATATGCACAGCAGAAGAACTTTTCTCATGTTTCAGTTTGTGTCAGGCTATGATGTTCTCTTTGCCCTAACAGGTCAGCGGACAGTCTGATGTACACCACATGCTAAATGTTAGATTTTGAGACATTATAGTCCTGTTTGATCTTGTCTTGGGTCAGTATTTTCATCTTATTGTCTCTTTTGGCTGAAAAAAAAAATTCACCATGCATCTTGGAATATTCCCTCTCATGGCTGTCTGCACCTCCTTATGCCTTTTGATGCACAGTGACAATCGAATCTGCAGATATTTGCTTAACAATATTTGATTTGGCTGATATTTGACAATGTATTTATTGAACTTCAAGGAAAGCAGAACAGAGGTGACTCTGGGATAATGTGATAAATTCTGTGACGTATGCAACCCTAATACACGCACATGAGAAACACACACACACACCTACACATACAGGTGGAACAGAGATGTGTGCGCACTTGTTTTCACACTGAGTCTGTTTACAGTCTCTCACGCAGTTTCACACTCTCGGCAGCCACTGTGCTCAGTACCGGCAGCAGTGTGTGTGTGTGCGCGTGTGTGTGTGTGCGCAGGGTAGCTCTGCATGCCTTAGAAAACAAATGTACACACGCCATGAATATTAATGGCCACACACACACACACACACACACACACACACACACTCTCTCTCTCTCTCTCTCTCTCTCTCTCTCTCTCTCTCTCATCCACACACTGTATGAAAGCACATATTTTGATTTTGTAATAAACACATGCAGGCGTGTGTGCGGGTTCATGCTTGTTATGGCGACGCAGCAGGAGAGCAGATTTCAATTAAACATGCCTGAGGACACAAAGCATCTCCGGCTACCCGCGACTAATCCGCAGCACACAGAGGCTGCAGAAACAGTGCCAGTCCTGTGTCACTGCGCACACTGTATTTATACTAAAGCTTTTGAGTGTGAGTGTGTGCACATATATGTGCCATATATATATATAAATATATACACATACATACATACATACATATATATGTATGTGTTTGATGTCCTCCACTGAGCACAGTCTGCATGTTTCACTATGAAGGCTGTATGGAGGCTCTTCCTATAAAGGAATGCGCCACCTAACTTATCTTTATGTGCACGTCCTGTGCTGTTGATTAACATGGACAAATCCAACGTATCTTCTGCACTTCTGCACAGAAAAGACGTTGACTTGAATGTTGTTTACAGTAGGAGCTTTTGGGCATCTACTGAATGCAAATGTGCAAGACTTCTCTACATAACACAAATTCAGTGTGAACACACTGAAAAATGTGTTATTTTATATGTTCTTCACAGCAAATGAGCAAAGACTAAGGAATCTGAGGTTGAAATAATAATAAATTGCATAGTTTTTCTTTTGGTAGACATTCAAAATGGTTCCCACAGACCCCAACACCACACAAGGGATAAAAGAAAATCACACAGAAGCACCAAAAATGAAATACAATATCACATTTTTCTCTCTTTCACTTTTTGACTTGATTACAGCTTTATTTAGTTTAATAAGGAAATCTGAAAAGATATTTTTCCACACTTTAAGTTCAGTGTTAGCTGTTAGAATGGTGTTTTTGTATTTTCTGCTTCTCACGATCCCATCAACGTAATCCCAGACACATTCAGTGATATTGAGGTCTGGACTCAGGAGTAGTCATTATATAGCTAATCTCCTCAGAAGCATCTCCTGAAATATGAGTAACTTGTAGTTAATAACCTTATTTATTTATTATTTTTTAATTGGTATCACCTTCAGAACACATTCTTACATCCATAGTAATAACCCATCCATTTCACGCTAATGGATATTTCATGTATTTTATTCATTTTTGCACTCTGTGTCTGTGTCTGTGTGTGTGTGTGTGTGTGTGTGTGTGTCCTCAGGCTGTATTTCTGAGGTCTTTCCCTACTGTGTGTTGTGAGCTGTTGAAAGTGTTTAATGTGCGGGAGGTGGCGAACCTGGCCCGAGACACACTCAGCAGCCTGCCTGCAAACACGCACACAGAGTGCCCCCTGCAGGCCGTCAAGCTGCAGTGCATGGCCAAGACTGTGGAGAGCCCACTCTACACCAACGCAGGTGCACATTCCAAATAACATTATATTATCTCTGCTCTCAGACTGAATCAGTGTACAGGAAGAGGTTAGTTATAATAGAAAATATTACTTATTGTTTGCTCTTAGGCCTGTAATTTGTGTATTTTTAGTGATTACTTCAATATTGCATTAGTAGGACAGACTGTGAGGTAATGTCGGTGTCTGTGTGTGTGTGTTTTTTTTTGCAGAGTCGCGGTGTGTGTTGCTGCCTGTGGTTCTCCATCTTCTCCGCACATACCTGCAGGAGCAGAAGGAGCTGGTTCTTTGTGCTAATATCCTTACCAGCATGCTGTCTCTGGTCCACAAAGACCCCAACACAGTAAGTGTTCCAGCTTCAAACGCTTCTCTTCAGTAGCTCATTTTACTGTATCTAACAGGGACAACACACTGCAAAAAATGGTAAATTTGCAAGTAAAATCTTGATTGTCACTGATTTATGTAATATTTCTTGTTATGAGCTTATAATATCATTCCACTGATATTGAGCATGTTTTTAAAAAAATACAGAATCCCCCAAATAAAGCCGTAGGCAAAAGTTTGAGCACCCGTGGTCAAATGACACATTTTGTTGATTTTGTAAGTGAAAAAAGTCGAGAAAATCTATCGCTCGAAGGTTTCAATTTTTAACATATTGGGGGAAAATAAAACATAATTTCTAAAATGTGTCATAACTTTCTCACAGGCCACATTTTGTGTTTTTATTTTAAATGTATTTATTTTTTACTTAAACAGTCATTGTGCATTTGAATTGTGTTCTCTGTAGAGAATATGTTAACTGATTTTCATTTGGCTTAGATTTTGTGATTTGACGGGGATGCCCAAACTTTTGCATGTGACCAGATAGTCAATCAGCACAGAAATGTTGGTGTGTGGTGTTCGCTTGTTAGTTTTGCACTGGAGCTTTGAAGCGAATGTAGCTAACAAGAAATGGAAGCTTATACCTACCAGTCAGCATTGTGCACACTGCATGCCTCAGTCTTCGCGCACATAACATACTGTAATATAAACAGAAGGACAGACAAAATTCAGGCCTGCTGAGAAGCTACTAGTACTGTTTTCAGTCATCAGGTATTTCTGTCATACATTGTCAGAATTAACACCTCTTTTCAAATTGCCGGACATAATTGCACAATGCCAGTCAAGCCTCCAATCCTTGTTAGCAAAGAATCTGTGCCTAATTAGAACTTGGTGAGTTCTTTTGTGTTCCCTTTCTGTGTGTGTGTGTGTGTGTGTGTGTGTGTGTGTGTGTGTGTGTGTGTGTGTGTGTGTGTGTGTGTGTGTGAGCGTGTAGGACTGTGTTGTGTCTGAGGAAGTGAATGTAATCATGGACAGTCTGTCTGGAGTATTACTGAGGACTATACTGGAGGTCACTAATCGACCCCAGCCAGCAGCCACCTCACTGCGTCTGCAGTATCAGGACGTCACCGTGAGTGACCTCATATACCACGCACTTAAAGATACTCTATAAGCCCAGATCTAGACAGTGAAGCATTTCAGTTGGAGAGTATCATTAATGCAGCTTTGTAGTGTAATGCAGCTGTGTCTGAGACATTCAGAGTGGTTTAATGTGAAATGGTTCACTAGAGAAACCAGCCCTTTTCTTCACATTGGTGTTGATAGGAACCAGAGGTCACAATGTCTACAACACAAATATAACAATTTCATTTACTATTCAAACTGAGCAGTGAGCATATGCATGTCTTCAGAGTTTTAAATGTAATACGGATCATGGTAAAATAGTGGGAAAAAAATAAATAAATGGGGGTTGTTTTGTCTCAAAACTATCATAAAACACATGTCTGAGGCATGAAGCAGCGCATTCATAAACATTTTTTTTTGTAATAATTTTCTTTGAAGGAGCTTTCAGAGGCATTAAACTCTTCAGACATCTGGTTCCTATGACCACTACTGGGAACAATTCTGATTAGTTTCGTTATAGCGCCACATTTCACAAGTTGCTCTGAATGACGTTTATATGTTCATGGTGATGTTTATAGTTATTCATTATTGTTTGAAGCATTTCTACAGTGTGTTTAGAGGCAGTTTTTATGTGTAGGGTGAATTCGTGGCCTGTTTGCTCACTCTGCTGAGGCAGTTGAGTGATAAGGACTACCAGCAGCTCCTGAGCCGCTTCCCCAGTAAAGATGAGCTGGCGGTAAGTTTACTGAATCCCCTCCGACCCACTCTCACTAAACAGTCCTATAGAGGATCCTGTTTATTCTGCCCTTCTCCACTCACTTGTACCAATGATGGCAAATCAGTTGATCAGTTGTTCAAACCACAGTTTGTTTTTACAACACCGAAATGAGTAAACGTCTATTTTTATGTGTGTGTTTCAAAAGCATGAGCTGTTTTTCTGACGACTCTTGAACTTTGTTGTGTTTCCGGCTTCTTCTGTTCCAGAATTTTCTCCTGCAGCTGTTCACTGTCTTTAGAATTCTCATCCGGCCAGACATGTTCCCTAAAGACTGGACAGTCATGAGATTGGTCACTAATAAGTAAGTTCAGTAGGCTAAAGGGCTTTTAAGGTCCAGTCCTTGAGGACCAAAGCACTGCATACTTAAGTGGATTTCCTGTTTTAGCACATCAAATTCAAGCTGAATATGAAACAGGCCTATAGGAACAAATGCTAAATGACGCAGGTTTAGAAGAAGTTTGTCTTATGTTGTGAGTTTCATTCTGCTGTAATCTGCTGTGAAAAACCGTGTTTTTCCTACTTGTTTGTAGTGTGATCATCACCACGGTGCTCTATCTTTCTGACACGCTGCGCAACAACTTCCTTAATGAGAAATTTGACTTCAAGGTATGAGAAAATTGCATGCCGATGCGTCAGTCTGTGCATTTCAACCATATTAGTCTCATCTTTCTTCTCCTCCCTGGAAGCAGCCAGGCTGTTCCTTTCCTTTTATTTCTGAAACCTCATGACTGTCATGATCCCTGTGAATTATATTGAAGTATGTTGTTATATGTTTGTGCTAGAGACTGACAGATCTGAATATTTGTGGCTGATTCTCATTTCTTTACAGCCAAATTGGTCAAATTATCATTAGTACTTTCTATTAGCCATGGAGACAACATAAATAACATCCTCTTTTTTTGTCAGTGTTCATTAAATTTTATTAAATTAAAATTACATGTAGAAAAAAAAATATTATTTAAAACTACAAACTCACCCACCCCAGCAGTGCTCATTAGAGGTCTGCATGGGCATGCAGTTGTAGCCCAACCTGAACCTGCTTAAATGGGCAAGGCTGAAGTTTCTTATTGATCAGAGTCTTATTCAAGAATTTCATCCACCTTAAATGGTGCAGCAGTTACATTCTGGCAGTGCCATTTAAGGAGGAATGGAACATGAAGCTAACTTCATCTTCAGTGCACTAACAGATGGATTAGTGCAGATGCAGCTTTACAGTGCTTTTTGTGTTGTTGAGATAAACTGGTATTTTGCTCATCTATAATACGCTGTCAGTACTGATTATGGAGCACTTGTCCACCCTCCTCTCATAAATTGTTAAAATGTTCCTCTGTTCGCTTCTGAAGCTACTTTCAGGAATGCTTAACACACTTCGGGTGAGCTTGGATAGCAAAATGGAAAGAATTCATCAACCTCTGTGGGAGGGAGAGAGAGCGAGAGAGAGCGAGAGAGAGCGAGAGAGAGCGAGAGAGAGCGAGAGAGAGCGAGAGAGAGAGAGAGAGAGCGAGAGAGAGCGAGAGAGAGCGAGAGAGAGCGAGAGAGAGAGAGAGAGAGAGAAGGCACGCAAGTGTGCAAGATTTACAAGTCTACATCACCAAAAAAAAAAAAACAGTCCTTAGTAAACAAACACAAGCACAATGCTGCGTGTGGGGAAAAAAAACATTCCAAACCCAATATTTTATTGGGCCCTGTCAGACTCAAATCAGATAGCAGCCCTCTAGTGGCTATACAGTAAGATCAAAAAAGTACACAGGTGAGTAAAGTACGAAAAGTAATACATTCACTCAGAAATTAGATCATTCAGAAGTTAGATTGTTAATAATAGTCAGTAACTCAGTTTTCTGTCCTGAATTTGAAGTATATAAAAAAATACTGTTTTTTTTTTTTTCTTCAAACAGTTTAGATTTTTTTCTTTATATTAAACAATATTTTTTCAGGGGAGAATGACACTCCTTTTATCCAAAGGCCAGGGAGTGATTCCCACTTAATAGTAATATAATCTTAAATCTTAATAAATCTAACTTTTTTGATCTTGTGACCATCATTTGCTCTATGGGCCGAACATGCATATAAAAGTCTTGAGTTAGAAATCAGTTGCCTTTTTAAAAAACATGAATCAAATAAAGTGCTGCGTGAAAAGTAAGAGGCTACTGGCTGTTTAACACAGTGATTCATTATTTTACAACAACATTTTGATACACATGTAACAGCAGCATTCAATTACAGTGTAAGTCTGAATTATATTACTTACTTCATACAACTGCAATATAACACTTTTATATGTGGCACTGATAGGGAACTTGATCTTAGCTGTCCACCCTTCAGTGTGTTTGACTATGTCTGCAGTGTAGACAGTGATATTTAGATATTCAGTCATATGCAACAGTTCAAATACTATGTTTTGTTGTTTTTCTAAGTGAAAATAAATTAACACAGCTTTTTGCTGGATTTAACAATAATAAACAAAAATAAAACAAAGTGTGGTCTGTGCAAAAGTTATGCCACATTTTCGATTTCATGTTTATTTCTTTCTAATATGTTAAACTCAGCAAATAAATAGAAACAGTACACTAAAAAAAGTGCCATATTTATCATATTTATATTTTATTCATCTATAAGGAACAAGTGCTGTGTTCCCTGTAGAGGATGTGTTGAATTATTTTCACTTATTTTCACTGAAGTCAACAAAATATGCAATTTGACCAGGGATGTTCAAACTTTTGTAGAAGTCTGTATATATTTACACTATACTTTCTCTTTTAGGTGTGGGAGTCCTATTTTTATCTTTCGATAATATTCATTATTCAGCCGTGCCTCCAGCTTGAGATGTTCCCTCCGTCCAAAAGGAAGAAAGTGCTGGAAAAGTGAGCAGCTTCCATTTTTCTACACAATCAGAAATCCAATAGAGAACTCCTGGAAAAGGTTTCAGATTGTCATGCACTGCATGCAGCATTTAAAGTAGTATTAACAAGTGAGCATAGGCTCACCTTAAGAATTGCTGTCTTGTTAGAATTGGTTTCAAGAATCCATCGCTTAAGCTTTGTCTAATTACCTGTTTTACTATAACAGTGAATTGCACATTGTGAATAGAATGTATCTCAGCTCTTGCCGTTCTTCCATGTTCAATGAATTGCTGTTTTTATAATTATGAAGATATGGAGACATGCGGGTGATGATCGGCTGTGAGATCTTCAGCATGTGGCAGAATCTGGGTGAGCAATTTAAAACACACACACACACACACACACACACACACACACACACACACACACACACACACACACACACACACACACATACACACTCAGGCATGTGCCCAGATACACCCTAAAAGGAGTTGAGCGCCTGCCCTTTTGCCCTCAGATAGGTCAGCATGTATAATAATTATGGTTACTAGGTGCCCTTCAAGATCCAGGTTGCAAGTTGTGTCTCAATTCACTCATTAGTTCCCTATGTAGTGAGTGAACCAGTACATAGTGGATATGAATTAGGGCACTGACTAGATCCCCAGGGTAACAGGAATACACACACACACACACACACACACACACACACACACGTACACAGTATGTATATATATATGTAGCACTACTGGTTCCAACTCATCAGATGTCATATTCTGTATCAAGAAAAGTTCTTGAAGAATTGTGGTATAATATTTAAGCCATATCTCAGGAGTTGTGCACCACTAACTCCTAACTAGTGAACTACACAGGAAACTAATACATATGACAGTAATGAACTGAAGTGTGAGCACATCACAGAAGTCTCCTCACTGGCTCATCTTTTATCATAATATCATTAAAATGATTAAAAATGGAATGAAGTGTAATACAGACAGACATTTGTTTAGTGAAATTGGTTCCTGACTGGTACAGATGCTAAAATCCCACCGCTTTGTTCACGTTTGATTTTCTAGGGGATTATAAAGTGAATCTGATCCCTTCACTGATTGGTCCATTCCTGGAGGTCACTCTTGTGCCTCAGCCAGACCTGAGGAACGTCCTCATCCCTGTCTTCCATGACATGATGGACAGTGAGGAACGCCGCAGTGGCAACTTCAAACAGGTGATGACATCACTCAGACATCAGGCTGGCAAAGCAAACCATGCAGTAGGCATCCCATCAGACTCATAAAACGTTCCAAAAATATCTGATGCCAAAGAAATGTGGTATGTTCCTCATGTAGCATCTAAGTAGACTAACAAAACAGCCCATAATGCTGAACGGTAGCCTAAAATCACATTGGGCCTAAAACCATACTTGTCTAAGTGAAAACATTCCTATGTAGTGACTGTAGTAGAGGTAGAGGTGCCTTTATACAAAAATAAACTTGAATAAAACAATATGAGGTCAAAAAAACCCTGGAGTACAGATCTCCTCAAAAAACACCTGTGGAAATTCTTGTACATCCAGTGTCAATTAACACTGGAACTGAAGTTTATGCCATTCTTTTCTTTTTATGATCCTCTGAATGCAACAGCTCAAATAGGAGCGATATGAGCAACAGTAAAGCAGTCCAGCTGCTGAACCTACAGAACAGAAAGAAATTACACATGAAAAAGTTCTTAAGAGCTAAGTGTGAACAGAGAAACTGATTTCCCACACAAAAAGGTATCCTCCACTTTTACTAGCAGAGCAGCACTTTAACGCTTACTTATGTACTCCAATCTGTTCACGTTGCTTGAGCATTTATGGAGGATTATGTGTTTTATATGCTGTTTTTCTGACTTATACTGAAAGTTTTTATGATGGTTTGAGGTAGAAGCACCACTGAGTTGTACTCTGGTCTCTTGGTCTTCAGGTGGAGGCAAAGCTGATTGACAAACTGGAGAGCCTGATGTCAGAGGGCAAAGGAGACGAGACCTACAAAGAGCTCTTCAACAACATGTGAGGATTTGATTACTACATGACTCTTTGATATAAACATGGTCAGTACAGTCGTCTGTATGTGATAATCTCACGCACTAAAGCCATGTTTTTCTATTCTTGTTTTCTGGATCAGAATTCCTCTGTTTGGCCCATACCCAAGGTAAGAGACACCACAGTAATACATCATCACTACATGAGCTGTTAGAAGTAACACACACTGTGTGTCAGAGGGTCAGTCACCTGTATGCATTTTTTAAAGGCATCTGAAAAAAAATTTTTATAACATAGAATTCAACCGTGTATAGATTTTTGTTTATTTTTAGTCTTAAAGGGCCAGGTTAAGGCTGTGACTAGACTAGAAAGAATTATATCTAGTGTGATTCATCACTGACTCTCCAGTTTAGCCCAAAGCTTGGAAACTGTTTATAAGTGTTTGTTTCATTGTTCCTTGTTTAATCTTTTTTGTTTATGTATTTTTCAGGTATATTTTTTGTATATTTTGCTCTAAGTATATTGTATGTCTTTGATTTATGTAATACTTACGTTAAAATCTGCATTTACTTTTTATTAAATCTAATAATAATAATATTACTGACCTGCATAGAATCTGACACATAACTTGTTGCTTCAGGATGCTTCAGGATGCTTTGCAGTAAGAATAGCTGTAATTCATTTGGCTGAAGTAACTGGAATGCTCTTTTTCTTTTTCTGTTTGTGTGCTGTAGCCTGCTGAAGAAGATTGAGAGAGAAACCTGGAGAGAGAGTGGAGTCTCTCATATCGCCACTGTCACACGCCTTATGGAGAGACTGTTGGATTACAGGTGAGAATGTGCTGCTCTCTGATGCACACATACACAGCTTTAATCCTGTCAAACTGAGCATCTCACTGGAGATCCGTTCTGAGATTTGGTGATGGTCCCTTGTTTAAATCTGCCACCAGAGGAGTTGTGATGCATTCATTTTTTAGAATCAGGACTACTGTATCTTCTTCCAAGCCGTCACACAAGCTCATTTAGAGCACAGCACAGAGCTTATAACTGTTTCATTGAATCAGACTGGCAATAAAACATGACTGATGTGTGACTTATATTCATATTCATGCATTTTCCTGTTTATAAAGACAGTTTGTGAGACTAAATGAAAAGCTACAAATTTTTAAATTGCCTCCTGTGTACTAAGAAATCACATGATAATATGAGAAACGGCAGCACTTTTTCGTCAGCCTTAAAAGGTTAAACACACACCTTTACACACAAAGACACTCACAATCATACACATGCACACGAGGTCTTAAGTTTAATAAATGTGCAGTCAGACCTTCTTACTCTGTTGCAGACTGTCAGAGAAGTGGGTTCAATTATGCAACATCATCAAACTAACAATCTAACCCTTCCCTCTCTATGTGTGTTTCTTTTCTTTCTTTCTTTCTTTCTTTTAGGGATTGTATGAAGATTGGAGAGGTCGATGGGAAAAAAATTGGCTGTACTGTTAATCTACTGGTAATTAAAAAAATCTAAGTAGCGCTTTTAGATTCATTAGCAATATTGTCTTTGCTGGTGTTGTTAAGGAAGTGTTCTCTGCTTCCATCTGCTGTTTAGAACTTCTACAAGACGGAGCTGAATAAAGAGGAGATGTACATTCGCTACATCCACAAACTCTATGAGCTCCACTTGAAGGCCCAGAATTTTACAGGTACCTGAACATTGAATCATACAGCAGAATTACACAGCCGAACACTTTCAGTACAGAATTACACAGCCGAACACTTTCAGTACAGAATTACACAGCCGAACACTTTCAGTACAGAATTACACAGCCGAACATTTTCAGTACAGAATGACACAGCCAAATGCTTTCAGTACAGAATTACACAGCCGAACACTTTCAGTACAGAATTACACAGCCGAACACTTTCAGTACAGAATTACACAGCCGAACATTTTCAGTACAGAATTACACAGCCGAACATTTTCAGTACAGAATTACACAGCCGAACACTTTCAGTACAGAATTACACAGCCGAACACTTTCAGTACAGAATTACACAGCCGAACACTTTCAGTACAGAATTACACAGCTGAACATTGTCAGTACAGAATTACACAGCTGAACACTTTCAGTACAGGATTACACAGCCGAACACTTTCAGTACAGAATTACACAGCCGAACATTTTCAGTACAGAATTACACAGCCGAACACTTTCAGTACAGAATTACACAGCCGAACACTTTCAGTACAGAATTACACAGCTGAACACTTTCAGTACAGAATTACACAGCCGAACATTTTCAGTACAGAATTACACAGCTGAACATTTTCAGTACAGAATTACACAGCCGAACATTTTCAGTACAGAATTACACAGCCGAACACTTTCAGTACAGAATTAC
Organism: Pygocentrus nattereri; assembly: GCF_015220715.1. Lineage (NCBI taxonomy): Eukaryota > Metazoa > Chordata > Actinopteri > Characiformes > Serrasalmidae > Pygocentrus > Pygocentrus nattereri. Next base: position 10,089,980 of record NC_051218.1, read on the forward strand.
ACAGCCGAACACTTTCAGTACAGAATTACACAGCTGAACATTTTCAGTACAGAATTACACAGCCGAACACTTTCAGTACAGAATTACACAGCCGAACACTTTCAGTACAGAATTACACAGCTGAACATTTTCAGTACAGAATTACACACAGCCGAAAACCGTCAGTACAGAATTACACAGCCGAACACTTTCAGTACAGAATTACACAGCTGAACACTTTCAGTACAGAATTACACAGCCGAACATTTTCAGTACAGAATTACACAGCTGAACATTTTCAGTACAGAATTACACAGCCGAACACTTTCAGTACAGAATTACACACAGCCGAAAACCGTCAGTACAGAATGACGCAGCCAAGCATCGTCAGCACAGACTGACACAGCCGAGCACCGCCAGCAAAGACTGATGCAGCCGAACACTGTCAGCACAGAATTATGCAGCCAAGTACTGTCAGCACAGACTGATGCAGCCGAACACCGTCAGTACAGAATGACGCAGCCGAACACCGTCAGTACAGAATGACGCAGCCGAACACCGTCAGTACAGAATGACGCAGCCGAACACCGTCAGTACAGAATTACACAGCTAACTGAATTCTTTTAAAGTTTGCTTTCCAAATAATCATGATGCATTTAAATAATTTAAAGGGCAGTTGATATTTTCACATCACATCATGTAATTAAAGATGAAAATATGAAAAGGTTTTCTTATGACAGCACTGACATATCATAAAGATTGAATATGAAGTAAAAGGAAGAATAAAGAATGATTTAGTAATTATTCTATATAATTCTTTAAAATAATCAATAGCTACTGTAAAACTAAAGTGCAAGTTATGTAGCTATCACCCACAATGTGTGGGCCCCGAAACAGGGCCTTAAGTTTCATGTAAACAAATGTTATTATTCCCAGCATCTGAAAATAGAACGATGTGCATTTATTTCTCTCTGTTAACTTTAGCTTCAGTAACTTGATTTTGCCCTGCGGTCATCCTGTCAAGAGCTGACTTGGGTTTCAGTTTGTGTGTTAATAAAACATGTGTAATTTGGTGTGTCATATACTTTGTGTGTGTGTGTGTGTGTGTTATTTCTAAACTTGTTCAAGAAATGATGCAACAGCTTGTAACTTCTGTAACAGTCTATAACTGACTGTGTCTGTGTGTGTCTGTGTGTCAGAGGCTGCCTACACTCTGCTGCTGTATGATGAGCTGCTGGAGTGGACGGAGCGTCCACTGAGGGAGTTTCTGACCTACCCCATGCAGAGCGAGTGGCAGAGGAAAGAGTGTCTGCATCTCACCATCATCCACAACTTCGACAGAGGCAAAGTCAGTTCCATCTCAGTGCCTTCTCTCTCTCTCTCTCTCTCTCTCTTGCTCTCTCTTTCTCTCTCACTCACTCTGCCTCAGTTTCTCATACAAGAATTCTTTCTACCAGTCAGTTCATGTTTTCTTTCTTTCTTTAATCTGCTCTTTTACCCTCTCTCTCCCTCCACATCCTCTACAGGGAACAAACAGAAACATTACATTTGCTTACCTTTTTTTTTGCATTTTAGCAATACGGGCTGAACATGAAACACTATCATGGTTAAAATAACAAAAACAAGTACAATAAATCCAAACGTCGGCTTCATAATTTATGAATGTTATGTAAATATTTATTTAAAGAGAACTGATGATAAATATGAAAATAAACTGTGGAATAATGCTGGGGAAGGCCGTCTTAGATCCTGCATTGTTTGTATTACTTAAGGTTTAGTTTGTGCTGTTGTTCTGAATTTGACAGTTGAGAACTGACAATCATATTTGACAACTGTCAATCAAATCAGCCAGTAAAGCACAGTTTAACAACAACTTTTATAGCCTGTTTAATTGTTGACCAGATTATTTCAGTCAATATCACCAGTTAGCAACACTTTTGTCTCATCAAAACCTGTTTTGGTATCAGTGACAAAATGTTCACGTCAGTCAAATCCTCCTCTTTGCCTTTCTTCCTCCAGTGGCTTTAGTAGACTTTTTTTGACACAGAGGCTCCACATGAATGGATCCATATGACATCTTTTGGTGCAGATTCACTGATAACACTTTATTTGGAGCAGTCTTTTGTAGATGATTAATGAACTCAGTAATGCATCAACAACATATCAGTGAAGTAACAGTAGCCTCTGAATACACTGAAGTAAATATCTTGTAGATGTTCTGTTGATGCATTACTTACATTAAGATGTTTCGTTAATATCTGACTTCTATTATGTAAAACCTAACATTACACAACCTTACCCAAAACCTGACCCTAACCCTGGCCCTAAGCCTAACTCTAACTTTAACCTAAACCCAGAACCTAATCCTCACCCACTGTAGCACGGCATGCACTACCCCGGGCTCAAGAAGAACACTGGAGGCAGGGTTCAGGGTTCAGCAGCCATATTCTTTATTTTCAAACAAAACAACTGAACCAAACAACTAAAACCTAAGTTGTCAACTTTTCAGTGGTTTCTAGCTAGACTTTTCAGTCCTTTTTCAAACTTCAGCTCTTCAGTCCTCTGCTACTGCTCGTCCCTCTCCCTCTCTGTTCCCTCTCTGGAAACAAGAGCTTGTTGCTCCACCAGCTCATCACCGCCCCTGCTCCACAGCTCATCCGGCCAATTAAAGTAGTCTCACTGCGGGACTGGAGGTGGCCGTCCCCCACTCACTCGCTTTTCTTTCCCCGCTGCCCACACCGGGCTTTGTTCCCGCTCGGAGCTTGGGCCCCACCTTTCCGCCAGCTCTCATAGCTGCCATCGGAGACGGGCACACACCACACCCTCATATGTTTCTGACATAAGATAATCCTCTACTAGTGGGGTAATTCACAGTGCTACAGTAGCAAAAGGATAGCAAGGGTAACAAACGAGGTAATTAGCCTTGTTAATTACTTAATACGTTTACAAGGTTATAGTTTGTCACATTTTACTACATAGACAATATATATAATGCTAAAGATAATAAAAAATAAAGGATAAAAAATATCAACTCTATCCTTCACATAAACTTTATTCACAGAAATTAACAATATAAACAATTATAAATAGAAAAGCACTAACTATTTACATGTAAAGATATTGTACCCGAACTGCATACGGAGCATTATTTATATTCCACATGGGAATGCTGATGAATTATAAATATGAACACAATAAATAGAAAAATAGAGAAGGAAAAAAATCTTTACACTCTAGAGATACTTTACATACTGTATATTGCGCATGGAGTATTGCTTATATTGGACACGTTACTGAGAGTCAGTTGAGTGTTTATGTAAAGAGGACCGCTCTAAGTAAAGTGTCACAGATTCATTCATGCAGACGACTCCAGTGACTGACATCACTGTATATCCAAACTGCTGTGGTGTAGATTGTGGTCTCACTGCTCTAACTATTACAACAGCAGCTGATTATCTGTTCTGTATTGCAGTGCTGGGAGAACTGTATCATACTGTGTCGAGAGCTGGCTAATCAGTATGAGACTTACTACGACTACAGGAACCTCAGTAAAATGAGAGTGAGTCTTCTTCACTTTGCTTCACTTTTCCTAGAGTGCACTTCAGCCACTTTGGCCTGTTGGATTTTCAAATGTGTTATTGTGAATATACGATATGAAAGTGTTCCATTTTGCAGTTTTCTTTGAAGCTTTAATAGGATTATTGCAGCAGTCAGACGGGTGCCCCCCCCCCCCCCCCATCTCTCTCTCTCTCCCTACCTCCCTCTATCCCTGGCTGTCTTTTTGCTTTCTCTGCTTATTCGTGTTATGATTTGTTCTTCCAAAATAAGACATAATAAGATTTTGTGTTGTTTGCTCATATATTCTTCTCCTCCATTGTCCTTGTTTAGGAAGTCCTGCAGGTAGCTCTGCAGTTAGTCCTCTAAAATAAGAACCCTGAGCTTTCAGAGTACATCACAGCTTTAATGAGTCATGGTGTTTTCATTCATTTACATTTGAATCTGCTAGATTGTGATGTTTAGGCCCAATCTTGTACAGCAGACTGTGACAGACCACCACAGACAGCAGGGGTTATTTGTCCTGTTTTCTTTTACTGTTGCATTGGGTTTAATAGAGCGTTTTATTTGTGTGCTCTCCAGCTGATGGAGGCGTCTCTCTATGATAAGATAATGAACCAGCAGAGGCTCGAGCCGGAGTTCTTTCGAATTGGCTTCTATGGCAAAAAGTTCCCCTTCTTCTTACGGGTAAGTACTAACAGCAGCAGCAGGGAATGTTAACTGTAATTTTCTTACGTGGGTTGATGGTGATCGAATTTGTATAGAAATGCTTGAAAGTTTATTGTTTACATGAGTATCCCAGTGTGTGTGCATGAAATCCTACTATAGCTCCATCTTCTTGTTCATGTTTAGCCCTCTAGATGGTGCAGTGCACCAAGCAGCGTTTCTCTACTGGAGCGTGAATTAGTGTTCCCTTAAGCTTCAGACATTAACAAGGCCTCTCAGTTTCAGTTGTTTATTTGTGTGTGTGTGCATGTGTTGTGCAGAATAAGGAGTTTGTGTGTCGGGGGAATGATTATGAGCGGCTGGAGGCATTTCAGCAGAGGATGCTGAGTGAGTTCCCTCATGCCATCGCCATGCAGCACGCCAACCAGCCGGATCAGACCATACTGCAGGCCGAGGCGCAGTGTATCCTCTACAACCAAACACACACACACACACACACACACACACACACACACACACATACATCTACACACACAGTGGACAAACTCAAGCTCTCTTTTATTACATACAGACATTCAGTTATGTGCAACGGTTTGGACATCACTGGCAAAGTGACATATTTTGTTGATTCTTGAAGTGAAAAGAAATAAACACAAACTCAGCAGCAAAGTATTAACTATTTTTCTGCAGATGCTACTTTATATTTGATTAACTTAAAAACAAACGCACCTACATTTTCTAAGCCACTTATCCTTCTGGATCATGGGGGGAGCTGGAGCCTATCCCAGCAGTGACAGAGTGGAAGGCAGGATACACCCTGGACAGGTCACAAACAAACAAACAATAATAATAAAATATTTACTATCATGAATTATTTTAGTATTATTGTTTTTATTACCATTCTAATCCACCATTTTATTACCATTCTAATCCACCACACTTCCATACGTCCTGAAAATCAAGACTTCAAATGTTCTTTCTACAACTAGTTCACGAAAAAGTGAAATAATGATCCTTGGTACTAAAACTCAGAGAAAGCCGCTTTATGAGAAACTTGGTTCTTTAGCAACATATACCAGACTTGAAGTACGAAGCCTGGGTGTGATCTTAGACTCAGAGCTGTGTTATCCTGCATGTAAACAAAGTCACTAAAGTAGCTTTTTATCATTTAATAATGTTGCTAAAGTTTGGTATTTTCTAACACAGAGCAATGCAGAGAAACATTTTACATTACATTACATTACATTTAGCAGACGCTTTTATCAAAAGCGACTTACAAATACGTTCATGCATTTGTTACAAGCAGGGTTGGTGGACTTTTCTCAGTCCAGTAGTGACACTGAGGTATTTAAAAACTCCAGCAGCACTGCTGTGTCTGATCCACAAAGACCAGCGCAACACACACCAACACACCACCACCACTTTAGTATTATTTATTATCTCTATGCTGTTCTTGAGCTAATCTGAAGGTCACATGAAGTTTGGAGGTCTATAGCAATTGATTAGAATGTTGGCAACATCTGCGCACTATGCGTCTCAGCATCCGCTGACCCTGCTCTGTCACTTCATGGCTGAGTTGCTGTCATTCGCAATTGCTTCCCCTTTGTTATAATACCACTGACAGTTGACTGTGGAATATTTAGTAGCAAGGAAATTTCATGACTGGACTTGTTGCACACGTGGCATCGTATCATGGTACCACGCTGGAATTCACTGAGCTCCTGAGAGTGACCCATTCTTTCACTGTTTGTGTATATATATATATTCTATCAGAACAACGTTGAATTAGGGTATTCACCATTCACATTGACACCATGTAAATGGCAGCTTGCGATTTAAATTATGTCAAAAAATGGAAAAGTACTGTGTACAGTGCCCTCCATAATTATTGGCACCCCTGGTTAAGATGTGTCAAAAGCCTTAAAATAAATTCAGTTTTTATTGTGGAAACATACTGTCACACTGAAAATTGTAGAAAAATGTAACCTTTAACTCAAGTAGAGTTTTAGGGGGAAAATAAAATCCCTGACTAAGAAATAATTTTTCTTCATAAAATCACCTGTTCCACAATTATTGGCACCCCTAACAATTCTTAGGAAATAAATGTAATTAAAGAATTTCTGTCACTTCTACAGTAGTTTACGAAGTTAATCAAAGTATGTAGGAACATTTAATTAGCAATTCACAACTTCCTGTTTCCCTGGGGTATAATTATGACGTGACACAGAGGCCATTTCTCTTCAACATGGGAAAGACAAAGGAACATAGCATTCAAGTAAGGCAGATGTGTGTTGACCTTCACAGGTCAGGCAATGGCTACAAGAAAATAGCCACTCACCTACACCTGTCCGTATCTACTGTCAGAGGAATTATTAAGAAGTTTAAAACAACTGGAACAGTGGTAAACAAGTCTGGACGAGGACGCAAGTTTATTTTGCCACCACGCACAGTGAGGAGGATGATAAGAGAAATAAAAAGTTCTCCAAAGCTCACTGTTACGGAACTGCAACAAATGGTAGCATCTTGGGGTCACGAAGTCTCCAAAACAACCATCAGACGCTATCTACACGCCAACAAGCTGTTTGGGAGGCATGCACGGAAAAAAACCTTTTCTCACTCACAATCATAAACGTAAACGTTTGGAGTTTGCTAAGCAGTACTGGGACTTCAACTGGGACCGTGTGCTTTGGTCAGATGAAACAAAGATAGAGCTTTTTGGCAACAAATGCTGTAAGTGGGTCTGGCGTAACACAAGAGCTGAGTATGCAGAAAAGCACCTCATGCCCACTGTGAAATACGGGGGAGGATCAGTGATGCTGTGGGCCTGCTTTTCTTCCAAAGGCCCAGGGAACCTTGTTAGGGTGCATGGCATCATGAATGCTTTGAAATACCAGGACATTTTAAAACAAAATCTGGTGGCTTCTGCCCGAAAGCTGAAGATGGGTCGTTACTGGGTCTTTCAGCAAGATAATGACCCTAAACATATGGCAAGATCTACACAGAAATGGTTGACCACACACAGAATCAAGCTCCTCCCATGGCCATCTCAGTCCCCAGACCTTAACCCCATTGAAAACCTGTGGGGTGAGCTGAAGAGGAGAGTGCAGAGGAGAGGACCCAGGTCGCTGGATGATTTAGAGAGATTGTGCAAAGAGGAATGGTCGAAGATACCTCTTTCTGTGTTCTCCCATCTTGTGAAACATTATAGGAGAAGATTAGGTGCTGTTTTGTTGGCAAAGGGGGGTTGTACAAAGTATTAACATCAGGGGTGCTAATAATTGTGGCACACATTATTTGATGTTAAACAATTATTTCTTAATGTGGGATTTTTTTCCTACTGAATAAATGCACTTGAGATAAAGGTTGGATTTTGCTCTTTTTTCCATCGTGGTCCTATATTATTTTAAAAAACCCTCAATTTATTAGAAGCTAAAGAACACATCTTAACCAGGGGTGCCAATAATTATGGAGGGCACTGTATATAGCCAAATGTTTTGACTGTTTTCTGTAAAAGCCTTTTTGATCTTAAGGTCTGAAAATGTTGTGATGGTGCCAGCAGCACAGTTCATAATCAGATCAGCACCTCAGTCAGGCTCTGAGCAGACTGCAGTCAGATGAGCTAGGCCTTTAGAAGGCAACAGAAGGATGTTATTAATTTTAAATGTGGACACAGGTGTGTCATAATCTTGTCTGACGCATTTCTGGGAACAAGTACCTTCTACGACGAAAATATCTTAGCTAGACTCTTCCATGCACAGGCTTTAGTGCAGATGCACTATGTTTCTGTCTACACATCATTGTATAGCATCATGATACCAAGACAAATGTGTATGTGTTTGTAAAACCCATTTTAATCCACTATAGAAATGATTCCATTGTTATTTGTTGATGGAATCACTGTGCGCTCCTTAACTGATGGTCCAGACTTGCAGATCTACGCGGTCAGTCCTGTCCCTGACAACCAGGATGTCCTGCAGAGGGACGGTGTGCCTAACAACATTAAAAGCTTCTACAAAGTTAATCACATCTGGAGGTTCCGCTACGACAGACCCTTCCACAAGGGCACCAAGGACAAAGAGAACGAGTTCAAGGTAGGCTTATATCACAAACATTCATGCACTGTAGTGGAGCATATGTAATTCACTGCTGATTGTAATGCTCCAAGCTCTAAGCCAGACAGTAGTGGATAAAATGAAGGAGTCCTCTTTAATAACAGCAGGGTTTTCCAACAATGCAGCTCAAAACCAGGCAAGGTCAAAACCTAGAACGAGAGTAAACAATGCCTGCAGAGAAGCAAAGAAGTAGCCAAAAACAGATCTGGGTCAAAAGCCAAAGCAGTAAATCCAAAAACTAGCAAACAAAACCAAATGGGAACACCCAAAAAGACAAGGTCAAGTAAACAAAGCAAGTCAAAACACTGAGATATCCGACAAAAAGTAGACCACTCTCTATTCACTGATAAACAGGGCCAATGAATGAAAGAACCAGACCAGCATATATAATGGAACAGATACGAGCAACAGATGAAAGTGGTCAGTATTCAGGTGGTGCGGAATAATGGAGTGGATTGTGATTGGTGGAGATGGCATCATGTGATCTCCCATGAAATCCTGGGAGATGAAGTTCATTAATTCAACAGAGCTAGCCGGTGAGACAGCGATGAGTGCTACAAGAGTGCTTTTGTCAATGGGAACCGTGGCACTGCTACAATTTATAACTATACATACTTTTGTCCAATTTTATGATAACACTATGTCTTATGGTGTCAGAAACCATGAAAGAAACTTCATTTCAGATTACGCAACACAGTTTGTAGCAAATGAGTCATGGTTTAGGCCCAATCCCATTTCTACCCCTTGTTTTCGAGTGTCACCCTAACCCCTTGGTACGGAGTTGCAAAGAATAGTGGTTGAAATCTTGCCCTACAAAATGGGATGACCTTCAAATAAAAAAAAATAAAAAAAACAAACATTACTTCATTAACAGGTTCTAGCACTGCTCTCTAGGCGACCCGGCCCGTCTTCAGTGATAGCAGAGAAGGGAAAAGTTCAGCTCCTCACTGTTGGGCTTTAGTTACATTTAGGGCATCATATGCCTCAAAGAGGGGCTTTAAGACAATTATTTATTATCACCCACTGCTAATTCTTTGGTGATACGAAGCTGAAGTCAGCTATTCACCAGGTTCTTGTTCACATTTTCCCATTTCACCTTAAATGGTGCAGCAGTTACATTCTGGCGCTTCAGGTGTCAGAACTGCTGGACTATTTAAGGTGGAACGGGAAAGTTAGCTAGCTAGCTACCGAGACATATTAACGATTTTTTATATTTGTTACAAAGAAAACAACAATAATACATGGAAATGACATTAAGCTAAGATTATACAGTGGTTACCGTAATTTTTTAACTGGGAAATTCTCATGTTTTTGGGTTTCTTTGGTCGCTCATGCAGCCATCTTACTGGTTTTTCTTTTTTTTCTCATAACACCATGTTTGGAAATGAGCATCTGAAAAACTCTGTTGGAGGGTCATGTAGCCCCAACACTTAGCCCTACAACTCTATCTCAACAAAAAATGGGACACCCTTACCCTAGACGTGAACACGCAAGGGGTGAAATGGGATTGGCCTGTTAACTATAGAGTCTAGAGGCTATGTGCATGAGCAATCCATAAGTACACATCAGTTTCCATTACTACATTGCTACATTAGTCTCTAAGCTCCACTGCAAAGCTAAAGAAACCTAAGAAGTCAAACACAACACGTCTTCCACTGATGGGCTACAAAAACTACAGTTTAATATTTTACTTCTGATATTATGCAGTGTTGTGTAGCATAGCATTGTATCCCTCAGCCTCATCTGTTTTACAGAATGAACAGTCATTTTCATGATTTTGTTCAACAGTGTCCTCTCACTACAATACCCAGCATGCATTATGCAGAGACATCATAGAAACATTGGAAATCTCTGTGGTGTCATTCAAGACATACTAGCCTTGATTTATATGCGAATAAATACAAGCTTGCACCTCAATCTATGAACACAATTGTAAAGAAAACAGATTCTGTGTTTATACAGCATTTTGACAGAGAAAAGGAGCTAAACTGAGGAAATGTATAGCCAGCTACCGTGCTTTAAGGTAGCTTTAGCTTTTAGCTCTTTGTCCATCTCTTCTGACGACTCATTTCTGTTGTTTGAGTAATCTATTCTTTTCATTGTAGTCATAATTTGAAGATGTTTCCTGCAGTTATAAAGCTGCAAAAAACATTCATCCTAGCAGTAACGTATTAATCACAATTGATCGGCAAGTAGCTGCAGCGGCCACTTCGGGAATAGCAAAACGGTGCTTTTTTGTTATTTTTCTTTACTGTCTGTCATGTAACCTGACCAAAACCAGATATCATGACTGTTTCAACCAGCACCATCATTTACCATTGCCAGAGCCTGCTACAGCTGAGAAATCAGCCACAATCTCTGCTTCCAAGCGAACTGCGGGAAGAGCTAGGCCTGCTACGGCCCCCAGCGCTGCGTGAGCCTGCTGGCTGAAAGCAATGCGCAAGGAGGCAGAAGTGAGGCATGCGAGCCGGTGTGCACGCTAGGCTAATGGCTAACCCCACACGACCAGCCATTCCATCGCTCCTTCTCTCTAACGTTTGTTCCTTGGAAAATAAACTGTACTACCTCCGGATTCAGCGGGCTACTCACAGCGTGAGTTCAGGGACTGCTGCGTTTTCGTTTTTATGGAGACGTGGATGACGAGCTCCACTCCAGATTTAGCCGTTCAGCTCGACGGCCTGTTGTGCTTCCATGTGGACAGAGACGCTGAGCTGTGCGGTAAGACTCGAGGTGGAGGCCTGTGTGTTTACATCAGCACTGAATGGTGTAAAAACGCGGCGCTAGTCTCCAGTCACTGCTCACCGCTGGTGGGGTTTGCGATTATCAGAGCCAGGCCATTTTATTTGCCTAGAGAGCTGAGTTCGCTGTATATAATAGCGGTGTATATAGCTCCCAGTGCTAATGCTAACGCTGCACTGAACAAGCTGTACAGCACTATCAGTGACCTCCAGAACACAAACACAGACAGACTGTTTATCGTTGCCGATGATTTCAACCATGCCAATCTGAAGTCAGTATTCCCCAAATTTCATCAGACCGCTCATCAGACATGCCAAACCAGACAAGAAACCTGTGAGAACCTGGCTGCCAGGAGCTATCTCTGCTCTTCAGGACTGTTTTGAGCACACTGACTGGGAGATGTTCAGAGTAGCAGCAACTACCAGTGACTCCATCAACCTGGAGGAGTACACAGAATCAGTGACTGGCTACATCAGCAAGTGCATTGATGATTTTACTGTCTCCAAACCTGTCACAACTCACCCCAACCAGAAAACACGGATGACTGCAGAGGTGTGTATGCTGCTGAGAACCCGCAACAAGGCTTTCAAGTCAAGGGACAAAGCAAGCCTCAGGGTGGCAAGAGCAAAGCTCTCTCGGGCCATCAAAGAGGCTAAGCATGCCTACTCAAAGAAAATCCATGATCATTTTCAAAACACTGATGACACACGGTGCATGTGGCAGGGCATCCAGGCCATCACCAACTACAAGTCACCTGCACCTGCTTGTGACAGTGATGCCTCCATTCCAGACATGCTTAACAAATTCTATGCTCGGTTTGAGGCACAGAACGGCACAACGGTGAGGAAAACCACACCTCCTCCAAGTGAACAGGTACTGTGTCTGTCCACTGCTGATGTGCGGAGAACTCTACACAGAGTCAACCCACGAAAAGCACCAGGACCCGACAGCATACCAGGCAGAGTGCTCAGAGAATGCACCGAACAGCTGGCTGATTTACTCACTGATATATTCAACATCATACTGAGCACTGCAGTCGTTCCAACATCCACCATCATCATCCCTGTGCCGAAGAAGTCTCCAGTGTCCTGCCTCAATGACTGCCGTCCCGTTGCACTCACTCCCATCATCATGAAGTGCTTCGAGAGGCTTGTCATGAAGCACATTAAAGACCAGCTTCCTTCTTCACTGGACCCACTGCAATTTGCATATCGCCCCAACCGCTCAACAGATGACGCCATCTCTACCACACTCCACCTGGCTCTCTCCCACCTGGACAATAAAGACACCTACATCAGAATACTGTTCATAGACTTCAGTTTAGCATTCAACACCATCATTCCTCAGCAGCTTATTGGAAAACTGAGCCTGCTGGGCCTAAACACTTCCCTCTGTAACTGGATCCTGGATTTCCTATCTTAGAGACTTCAGTTAGTCAGGATAGGAAATAACATCTCCAGTGCCACCACACTTGAGCATCAGTTCCCCTCAGGGCTGTGTGCTCAGTCCACTGCTGTTCTCTCTACTGTCTCACGACTGTACTGCAAAGTACAGCTCAAATCCCATCATCAAGGTGCAGCGGCTAACAGACTGGTGCGGAGCCAACAACCTGTCTCTGAATGTAGACAAAACTAAGGAGATGGTTGTTGACTTCCAAAGAGTGCGAGGTGACCACCCCCCACTGAACATCACTGGCTCTGCTGTGGAAATTGTCAGGAGCACCAAGTTCCTCGGTGTCCACATCATAGATAACCTCACCTGGTCCCTCAACACCAACTCCATAGCCAAGAGAGCTCAGCAGCGCCTCTACTTCCTGCAGAGACTGAAGAAGGCTCATCTCCCCCCTCCCATCCTCACCATGTTCTACAGGGGGACTGTGGAGAGCATCCTGAGCAGCTGCATCATCGCTTGGTTTGGGAATTGTACCACCTCAGACCGCAAGACCCTACCTTGCCACCACTGCCAGACTCTGCAACAGCTTTATTCCTCAAGCAATCAGGTTTTTAAACTTGCAAGGACTGAGCTAACCCCCGCCCCCACCCCCTCACACACATTCTCCATACACACAACTCTTTGATGCTCTACTTGCACTACCTGGAACATTGCTGCTACACTTTGTTTTCACTGTTTTATTCAGGTTTTTTGTACCTCAGTAACTGCTGTGTTTATGTCTGTCATCTGACTGCGTGACTCACAGATCACAGCATGTTAAATATCTCTGCATCTTATTCTCACTACCTCATGTCCAGAATGAGTGCTGTGTCAGTGCTGCACTGTCCTGTCTGTTTACTGTGTCTAATGTCTGTTTAATTTATTGTATTTATTGTTTCTAGTTAAATTTTTTGTTTGCACACTATGTCTGCATGTTTGCACTTTGTACTTTTTGTTCCTTGTTGCACCGTGTTGTTCCCGGAGGAACGTAATTTCACTCCACTGTGTACTTGTACATAGATGGAATGACAATAAAAGCCTCTTGACTTGACCTGAAATATGTAGCATTTCAATCCAACCCAATGCTCTTGTAGTTCCTCCCACCTTCAAGATATGATCAGAAGAGGGTCTTCCTATTCTTTAAACCAGAAAATCTCACTCTACACCAGGGGTCAGCAACCCAAATGTTAATAAAAGCTATTTTGTCAAGTTTCAGCAAAAATCTAACCACTTTGGGAGTCACATGTCCGTTTTATTGAAGTAACAAATCTTGGCTTTCACCATCTTGGCTGTAAATATGTCTCAGTATGTGCCAATGTACTAGTATAGGCTAAAATATACTGAAAATGCAGAAACACAGACTTGGTTTGCTCTACTTTAAGCTTTAGCTCAGCTATGGCTGCTTTTTTCTCGTCTCCAGCAGGAAACTTTCCTCAAACGTAGAATAATTTCTTATAAATGTCTCTTAACGTTTTAATGTTTCTCAAGGCTGAAGTCAGCTTCTCTGTTCTATTTTACCGTTCTGCCTTAAATGGTGCCTGAGGCGCCAGAATGTAGCTAACTATGTAGCTACCTGTTGCATCATTTAAGGTGGAATGGGAAAATTTAAATACAAGCTGGTAAACGAGGAGCTGATTCAGCCTTGTGACTCCACTTTTTAGTGTTTGACAGTTTCTCGCTGCACATTAAACATACCAGGAAACTAGCTGGAGTGATCATAAATGCAAGTTAGTCCATCTCAGAGTTATGGATGTTCATCTTAAATCTTCCTTCTTGCCTTCTCGTTGGCTGCTAGCGAGGCGAGACTGTTATCTGTGCTGCTATGGTGACAAGCAGTCTTCACACCAATCTTCAGGGTTAAAGGGTGAATTGGCAGTTCTGCATTAACTCCAGTGTTTTAGATCGTTTGTTGTAAAAATGATCAGCAGAGTCTTATTTTACTGCAAAAGAGGATTATTTTATTTTTACCTTAAAATCTAATTCTGCCGTGGAGCTGCAACAATGCAGTAAAAGAGCCGCATGTTGCCGAACCCTGGCCTAGACGTTATTGCAGCCCCTCTGTAGGATGCAAGTAAGCATGTTTGGTTGTGTTTTTAACTTTGGCTGTAGTGTCCTTTTAGTGATAAACTAATAATCTGAAAGTCTCCTTAATTAGGAAAAAATCTAACACAGTCTTTAAATGTAGTACATTTCTCTCCCTCCTCTCGGTCTGTCTTTCAGTCTGTCTTATTTGAGTTGGTGCACTCAGGTGTGCTCCAGGCTCCTCTCTCCACTTCACTCTGCTTCTGCTCAGGCTAATTAAACAGCGTGGGGCTTTTCATCTGATCTGTCACATCCACACATGCTCCTTTAGCCTCAGACCAAACCCAAATGCAGAGGAGCCAGCTTCAGCACTTCCCATGTCTCTCCTGAGACTGCCCGCACACAGCAGGACAAAGCCTTGTACTGTCAACTCAGTTTTAGCTGAAATGTTGCAGGCACATGCTGAAGTGGATGTTTGCCTGTTATGTTAATTAAAGGTTTTGCTTTCTGTGGGATGAATATACTGCATTTTGAGGATACTGAGATTGTTTTTGTGTCTATGTGTGCAGAGTCTGTGGGTGGAGAGGACTACACTGAGCTTGGCTCAGAGTCTCCCAGGAATCTCTCGCTGGTTCGAGGTGGAGAAACGGGAGCTGGTGAGAGAGAAGCATCTCCTAACCTCTGACTTTTCTGCAGATCGTCCACAGTTTTGGAAATTTTGGAAAGAATATCAGAAATAGCTAAAACGTGTCATGGTGAGACTCTAGAGAGAGAATCATTTGGACACTCAGAACTTGCTTTCTGGCACAGATTAACACTAAACCCCTTAAAATCCCAGGCTGATTACTTACTAAGGCTTATAATTCAGCAACTAAAGGGACTTCAGTGCAAACTGGCTGAGCTATTCTTAGGTTGTAGAAGTGTGTAATAAAACTTTGGGCCCACTAGTAGGACCTGACCATTTTAGGGGTTAAACACATGCGTGTTTCAGACATACCTTGAGTCTTTATTGGCAAATTACACCACAAAACACACGTGTGCAACCATTTGGCATCATGCATTTGTTGTGTAAGGTCCATGCAAAGCAGTGTTCTTGTGAAGCATCAAAAGCTATTTGGCACCCTCTTGTGGTGAATTTTTAGCCTGCTAAATGTGAGTGACTGAGTTAGAAGCCAGTCCATGAGGTGCTTTGCATCTAAAAACTCTAATGCAACTTAGTTTTGTGCATTTCTATCCATAACAGTTTGTGATGCTGTGTCAGAAACCACATAACATTTGTTCATGTCTGCAAACTACAAAAGTGATAAACAAAGCAGTAGATTTGCTGTAATAATGAACGGCAGAATACAAACTTGTCTTTTCATTTTTTGTAGTTCTTAAAGTAATTTTTTGCATGATTTTGCAAATGACAGCTGCCCCTTATAAAACTGACAAATGGGTCAATGGGTCCACAATTTTTAAAAATGTACTAAAAGTAATAAAAAATATTAAAAAGTAAGAATAAGGGACATTTTTCCTTCTACTAGAAAGTTACCATTTTGGAGATGCAATATTTTGTTCTATCAACCACCCTAAAAAAATATAATTTATGGAGATACAAATATACATTATTGCAGTATTACATGTCTCTGGTCACTGGAGATGTTAGAAGTTTTACAAGTAGAACAAATGGTTTGTTTGGCTTTTCATTATTAGTAAACTGCTCAAGACAAGACATGTTACCTGCAGCTCAAGGTATGTATTTAAGGGTTTACAGGCCTCCGTCATCTCGAGAAAGTTCTATTAACAATACAGTAGATTAAAACCAGGCTTAATGTGAATGCATAGAGCCTTCCTTCAGTCTTCCTTACAGTATTCAAGAGCACTACTAGTCTGGCCTTACTATTTATTGTTTACCCTTACTATTTATTGTTTATTGTTTTTGGGAGTTAACTGGGACCTTGAGTACACTAATTTGTTCCACCTCGTACCAAGTGTGATGCGAATGACAATAAAGCCTTATCTTATCTTACCTTATCTTATCCTATTCACAAAACTAAATCCACAGTAATGTGCCACACAATCTGTTTGTTATTAATGAAATGTGTGGGTAAGCAGTGTGGTCTGTAGGTGATCTGTGTGTTCTCTGCAGGTGGAGATGAGTCCTCTGGAGAACGCCAGTGAGGTGATAGAAAATAAGACTCTGCAGCTGCGCACCCTGATCGCTCAGTGCCAGATGCGGCAGATGCAGAACATCAACCCACTCACCATGTGCCTGAATGGAGTCATCGACGCCGCGGTGAACGGAGGACTCGCTCGCTACCAGGAGGTACCATAGATATGGACCATTGGCTCACACATTAATTGGGGACTGAAGAGAAGTACACATTTTAAACAGTGTACAAAAGTTCCACTGGACTTTACAATATTAGAAAGGGGTGTGAGTTTGTGACCTCAGAATTAAAGGGAACAGGTCAGGCTGTCAAACAAGGCTTTCTCAATAATCTAGCCATCTAAAAATTGCTCAGAACTTTTTTGAAAAATATGATATTTTGCGGTATAGTTGCAGAGAAACTATAAATAATATAGAAAATAAAGTATCTCCAATTTCATAATGAATGAACCAGCAGAATTGCTCCAAAATCTTTACAGTAACTTACAGTTAAAGTTAAGAACGTTTTTGCCCTCTACTGTAAAGTTACTGTTTTGGAGATACTCGTTTTTCTTTGGACATCAATCCTACGCAGGAAGGAGGTAATTGCTGCTCATCTAAGTTGAAAGGTATCATTCGTGGGTGTTCAAAACACTTAAAGCCAGAAGATGTCAAGGATGATTCTAAGCTAACACTGCTTTAACAAGAGAAAGAGTGCTTGCCTGCCAATATCAGAGAATGTATGTCTCGGCTAGTTTTTGCGTTTGTAAGCTGCCTTCGTAGACTTCATCCTCCTCATACTGCAGCCGCAGTCATCTGTCTTCTAGTGCTTCCAATGTGAACTCTAGTTAAAAATGATATGGTTTTATGGCCTCTTCAGAATCAACTTTGGAAAGGGAAACAAGTCACTAGACTCTGCCATATGTAAAATTTAAAATATGTAAAAAATCTAAAGTTTTGGTTAACATCTAATGCGGCTAGTTCTGCATTGCTGGTTGATACAGTTTTTTGTTTTGAGTTTGAAGGAAACTTGTTAGTTGATGGTTGTGGCTACACCATTTCTGCTGTGTGAGTTTGAAGGGGTTGTGTATAGAGTGTGCACATCATGACATCACCTTGATTTTTGGGAGTCCTGACATCCTGTTTGATGCAGATAAGACAATAAGCCATTTCTCTGAAACGGCTTTGGTGCTTACAGCTGCATTTTTTCAAATGTCTGGCTTAACAGAGCAGCTTCTGGGATTAAAACATATCCAAACATGAGTTTTTTTTTTATTATAATGAACACGAAATGAAGTATTGAAATAAAAGTATTTACGCAAATGACATTTGAAGAAAAGCCTATTTAATAGAAAAAAAAATATTTTGGACAAAATTGGGAGAATTTCTGATTATAATTATTAGTAGTGGTGGTAGTTGTAGTAGCAAAATATTATGATTATTAAAAAAAAGAGGAGGAGGAAGATGAACTTCAGACAGATGCATGAATTTACTTGGTGTTTTTTGATTGTAGGACCTGCATTACATGTTAACTCAATTGTTCAGAACTGCTCTGCAGCCCTGTGTCTAGCCCACTGTTTCTCTGATTTAAAATTAGACATCACATAGACTTTGTGGATTATACTAACATTATACTACCAGCTATCAAGAAACCACCTTTAGAGCCATGCTAGCTTGTTCAGGTTATATTACATATTTTGCACCTGTTTGACACAAAAGAGCATTTTATCTCTCTTGCTGGTCAAGCTCTCCACCAGTTAAATGGATGAAAGTGTGGACTGTGTTTGCTACTTGCAGGCAAAGCCTGTAGAAAGCATGCAGTGGATATTTAATGACTATACTTTACCCTCTCACTCTATAGGAGTATTAGACAGTTGCCAGGCAACTGCATGTTAGGCTTTTTATGGGCTGGTGCCACAGAGGCAATTAAAAGGGAAGAGTTATCGGCAGGGATCCTCCGAAAGCCTAGCATGCACTGCGAAAGTGCAGAGAGTTACAGATCTGCTGATAGTTGCTGGGCTGAGACGCTATTAGCGCTGCAACAACAGCATTATTTGTATTAAAAATATTACAAAGAATATAGTCTCTGTATGGACTTTCTGTCACTCATTCATAACACAGTTCCCATTAGACACAGAGTGCTTATTTTAAAAGAATGGTTTGAAACCTCTGACTAGAGGTCTTTGCTTTTATTTTCAAACTAGCGCTATGAACCTGTCATTGTCAACAGACACTGGAAGTCAATAGTCACCCAAACCTTTTCTGTAAATACATCTCTACAACTTCTCACAAACCACATCCAGCTGTACAGTAAGGTTGTACAGACTTGTCAAAGTGGTTGACAGCACAGTATGAAGCTTCCCTTCACCCAGGCATATGGACACCACAGATTATGTTCACGATTTCATCAATAATTTAATTGTAAATTTTCAAACTGAAGATAGAAACACCAGAAATCACGGAAGTAATCTAGACTTCATATGCCTGTGATGCTCTTGAATGTAAAAAGGAGTCAGATTTTGTTTGGGAGGCAGAACTCAGCACTACACCTGTTCTAAGTCATACTGTCTCCTAAATCACATCCACACTTATGCTAGACCTTAATGAAGACATGAATGCTGTTTGAGCTGGTTGGGGTGGGATGTATTCATGGAAGAGATTTGGGAGACTATTGACTTCTAGCATTTGTTAGCATTGTTAGCATTTCAGCACTAAACATGTCTTGGCTGGCTGATTACATCTGGTGTAAGTGGAAAACTATGTGCATTAGATTTTTCCTTCAAGTGTCTTTGCAGACGTTCATTTCTGGGTATATTTTGTTGCAGGCTTTCTTTGCGAAAGATTACATTTCCAGTCACCCTGAGGATGGAGATAAGATCACACGTCTCCGTGAGCTCATGTTTGAGCAGGTAATGTTTGCTACACAAAACCCTTTCTATACAGCAAGGTGCTCAGCCAAGTTTGCATTTGATTTGATGTTGTCAGTTTTAGATATAAAAACATATCTCCTCTTTATACTGCAGGCACATATTCTGGAGTACGGCTTGGCTGTGCACGAGAAGTTTGTTCCGCAAGATATGCGTCCACTGCACAAAAAGCTTGTTGACCAGTTTCATGTGATGCGATCCAGTCTGGGCATACAGGTCAGTCCAATGAGTCGGGACATTGGATATGCTTATATTTGCTTTAGTAGAGACCTCTTCCTTGTACTTTCACTCAGTGGCCACTTCATTAGAAATACCTACCTTAAAGATCCACATTATAGGGATATAACTACAGACAATTTACATTTACGGTCCCAAAAGAGTTAGACAGTTGGGCCTTCAAATAAAGTGGGCATATATGATAATTGATGAGATACAGGATCTTTATGAAGTTGTACTTTGAGTCAGTAATATCTATTTTTTCTCATTCCAGTCGCAGGAGTTTCCTGCATATGTGCGTGTCAGTCCACTGCATTTTGCCAATGGCAGTCCTCGCACCTGCAGGACCCCCGTCCCAAACGCGATCAGTCCAGAAGGAGGCCGAATAGTGGCGAGACGCAGGTCTGTGATTAGCACTGCAGCTTATGTATAAAGTGATGCATTCGGTGCCTTTGGTAGACTACACTTAACAGTGCTTAAGCATCTAGAGTTCCCCTCTAGAGCCTCCACCATGATACTAATCCACAAACTGCATGAACGAGTGAGAGAATATAGGCATAGAGTAGATATCTAGAGAGAGCAACAGTGGCTGCATGTTTCAACCAATAATATTGTATTTACTCTCCTTAGTTGGAACATGCAGCCTCCGTTACTCTCACTGGACATCTGTCCATAACTGGACAGAAAATAATGTTATTGAATTATTGAATGTAATAAATGCGTTCTCATGCAACTTAATTTGTCCACTAATATAGCTATAACAAAATGAACAGCATTTACAATGGAAAAAATCTTTCTTTAGCATCAAGTTAGATCAAGTGTGATTAACCATGATTATTCATTATTATTAATTGAACACAATATGATGCAGTGTATCACAGTAAATTACTTGAATCATTTGACTGCCATAATAATTGCTTAAATAATTGCCTAATTAATTACATAAGGATACTATTCTACACATTTACTTACATTCTGTGTTGCCAGGTTTGAGTCAGCACTTCCAACTTTTCTATTTGTTTGCATTTTCCAATTGTTTGATGTCAATTACTGACAAATAAAAATTGCAAAAATGCAAATAAGTCACAGAACATTTCATCCAATTAAAATCATAATAAAATATCTCCTTTTCTATTCACAAACATGGGTATGGCATTGTGTGGATGTATAGAACCTTCATTTTTCCCTATTTTTTTCTCCTTATCAAAAAGTTATATCCATTATAAATGTTGTCAATGAGAGTGAGTTGACTATTAAAATATTATTCAACCTGTGTTTAGACTTGTTTTATTCATGAATCAATTTAGTGAAATTATCTCATTCCGTTGAAAAATAAGTTGTTGCTTTTGTCTTTCTGTTGTGTTAGCCCCCTCAGTTACCCGGCTGTCAATCGCTACTCCTCCTCCTCACTGTCATCACAAGCCTCCAACGACGTCAGCAACATCACCGGCCAATCAGAGAGCTCGGATGAAGTCTTTAACATGCAGGTTTGTGGCGCTGTAGTTACGCTTCTAATCTTTCAAACACATCTACGATTTTAAATTCAGCTCCTTTGACTTTTTCAACATAACTTATAGAATAGCAGCATAAACAGTGCTTATCTCTGAGAGGTTTATTGATTAGGCTGGTCTTGTCATTCTCATCATGTTGGCAGCCGAGTCCATCTACCTCAAGCCTCAGCTCCAACCACTCCGGTTCTCACAATGTGACCAGCTCAGCGCCCTCAAGCAATAGAGGTAAGCGCATGTGGGTGGGCAGCTCCTAAAAAGTGCTCTCCATTTAGCTTCAGTTTGAGCAGTAGTCCTACTTGCTACGCATTTGAGTATTGGAGCACCACATGGATATTAAGCTTTTTGCACATATTTTACGTTATTTACTTCAGTGCCATGTCAGATATCATTAATTGGCAGATAAGCATAAAAATGAATAAATAAATAAAAAGATCTTGATCACCTGTACTGTATATAGACTGTACTTCACTCTGCGAACGGTGCTGAAGGTATTGCTTTAAAAGCCATTTAAAAGCTGCATTTGAACGAAAGGACTGCAGTCACAGATCACAGGTTCATAGCAGCATTCAGCCTACAGGCAGCTGAGCTTCTACCTGTGCTGCTGCGGATGGTTCAGAAGGTCAGATTAGATCATTAATTGTTCATCATGATATGAACAAGTTCATGTTGAGTCATGTGCAGTTGAAATATACAGTATATGGGTTATTCTACCAAATTGGTTCAAAGTCAGAGGAAAAAACACATTTTAACTTTTAACTGACCAAAATCATTTTGCTTTGAGTGACCCCATACCTTAATTATGCAAAATTTATTAAAACAAATTATTGAATATTCCATTTTCTCTCAAACTTTAGCAATGGTTGTGGTAGTGACTGCTTTGGTAGTCACAATTTTAGCTTATTTTGAGCAAAACTCAAAAGCCAGTACATGACTAGAAAAAACAGCTTCGACCAGTTGTACGCACATAAAGTCATAATATTTTTCGTTGAAATGCAAAAAAAATTTACAGAATTGCAGAAAACATTTTTCAGTAGTAACAGTTCTTAATAATCCAGACTGGCTTTCAGACTTTGGGACACATTTACTTCATAACAATGGGATCTAACTGCTCACCTGCTCACCACTGCTCTGCAATGCAGGGGTGTGGCTAAAATAAGGCTACGCCAGTGGACATAAACTATTTTGGTAGTGACATGAAAACATTGGAGAGCATTTAGTGTTTTTTTAATTATAAAAATGTAAGTTTATGATAAATCTAAAACTTTTAACTTCACGTTAAAAGAAATCAAAGCTCTCAATACTGGAAAAAAAATCATTTAATATTTTATTTAAAATGTATTCTTTTCACAGATTGAAAGGGGTTATATTAATGATGATTTTATATACATTTCGATTATTGCCATCTCAATAATGCCTTGGGTTTAAATATATCATAACATAATTCTTGCAAATACACACTTACATAATTGTTTAAAAAAAGTATTTTTACTGTGGGACAGTTTGAAATAATTAGTAGAAAAGTCTATATAAAATCTCAGGGCAACACTTTACAGAGGGTCTGCATTCGTAAGGCTGCATAACACCTATAAGGTTTCTTTTTGCTACGTTTGTTCTTTGGCTTGTAACAATAGTGGAACCCTTTTTGGTGCTATATAGAACCCTTTTCAAAAAGGCTTTATATATAGAACCATCTGCAACACATTCTCTATCAATCTGAAGAACCCTTTAATCACGCAGAGGTTTCCTAGGGTGTTCAGTGTTCTATATAGAACCATCTTTTTTAAGAGTGTACACCTACATAAACACGAATCAACATTAATTTAGCAAATGTTGGTGGTCATAATACCTGCTTTTGTCAATTTCTATGTTGTTTCACCCCATAAAGTGTTGTGAAAACTGATGCTTGTTGCAATAAGCCTTTATACATATGTCTGTTTCTAATGTGTATACAGGACTGTCAGTTGACATGACAAGCATAAGGTGGTCCAGTGTAATCTTATGAACACTGACCTTCAGTAAAGTGATATCAAATCTTGTGTATTATCTAAATCTTTAAATAAGATGTCAAGTTCTTTCATGCGTGTAGTTTGGCTTTATGTTATGCTGCAGTAAATACTGTTAAACAGTAATAAACAGTAATAAATACTGCAGTCATCGCAGTATATATCTAGAGGATGCTCTGTGATTAATGACTGAGATGATGTTTGTTACTTGGTCTTTTTTGCCTGCTTTTTTAATACTGACCCTCTTAACCTCAGATTCTCTTCCATCGTCATCTCCGCTGCCATCAGACAAACATAAGCACAGCAGAGAGAATGCGTGCCTGTCCCCCAGAGACAGACTGTGCAGTGGCATGTTTCCCAGCCCGCTGGACCCTACGCAGGTGAGCCGTGGGCTTGAGAATTGAGAATTAGTGAGGTATGTGATATGTGATGTGAACTGTTTCTGTTTCTCACTTGCAGAGGATGATGCCATTCCAGATCGACACTAGTCTGCCACGACCTGAAGCCAATCTCCCCAGCACAGAGACAGGTATGGCTGTTTACTGTTACTTTCCAACACATCATATTACACATGTACTACCTGACATGTGATGCGCATTCGTGTTGCCTATCTCTGTTTGTGTGTGTGAACAACACCTTTAGGCAAGAATATAAGGTCTCTGTCTCCCATGCCAACTGCAAGATCTCCTCAAAAGGTAGGCATCTGTCTCACACCGAGCTCTGTTCCTCTCTTAGAGATGCTGCAAAACAAATTTTTAACACGTTTTTATAGCCTATTCACCATAAAATAAGGACACACTGTCTGACTGATGCATTGCTCTTACTGCTTTTTTGCCTTTAGTCATCTGCACAGCCTAGCTGAAATATCCTATACTAATAAACTGTGATGTACTGTGATGGCAGTAGCTTTGAATGCACCCTGTGTTTGCATACATACTCAGGGTTTGTTTGAATATGTGTTTGGATCTTTTACTTCACCTACACTATATGACCTAAAGTGTGTGGACACCTGACATCACACCTACATGAGCTTGTTCGACATACCATTCCAAAAACATTAATATGGAGCTGCCCCCACTTTGCGGCTATGACAGCCTCCTCTGTTCTGGGAGGGCTTTCCACAAGATTTTGGACTGCTTCTGTGCCCATTCAGAGTTCAGGCGCTGATGTTGGACAAGAACGCTTAACAAGGCTAACAAGGACCTCACTTTGTGCTGAAATAGAAAATGGTCTTCCCCAAACTGTTGCCACAAAGCTGGAAGCATGTACTTGTCTAAAATATCTTTGTATGCTGTAGCATTAACATTACCATTCTCTGAAGTAAGGAGCCAAGCCCAAAACCTGATGAGCCCAAGCCCATTATCCCTCCTCCACCAAACTTCTCTGTTGGCACCATGCATTCCGGTAGGTCACGTTCTCCTGGCATCCCCCAAACTCAGATGTGTTCATCAGTCTGCCAGATAGTGAAGCATGATGCATCACTCCAGAGTTTCCACTTTCGTTTCCACTGCTCCAGAGACCAGTGATGGCATCCAGTGATTTACACATTATCTAACGCTTGTTTGCAGCTGCTGGGCTATGAAAACCCAGTTCATGAAGCTCCTGATGCACAGCTCTTGAGATGATTTTGCTTCCAGAGACAGTGTGGAACTCTGTAGTGAGTGATGCAACACAGGGGCAGATCCAGCAGGGAAGAAATTTCACAAACTGACTTGTGGCAAAAGTGGCATGACAGTGTCTCATTTAAAGTCACTGAGCTCCTCAGTATGACCCATTCTAATGCCTGTGTTTATCTATAGTGACTGAATGGCTATGTGCTTAATATGTTCACCTTTTAGCAATAGTATGGCAGGAGGACATGAATTCAATAATTTGGAGGGGTGTCCACATACTTTTGGCCATGTAATGTAGTTTAAGCAAACACAAGGGCATTCATGAGATAATGTTGGAGTGGGATCATGTCGGTTTTCTTCCCTTCAATGATGCATGTAAAAGCTTGAGGCAAACAGCTCCCCCCTTGTGGGTATTTCCAGCTTACTAAACATGAATAAGTGATTTTTTTTTACAGTGTTCTACTTCATTAAAACACCTGTCCTTTACACTGTATGAAACTTTTAATGATGAATGGCCCAATAGAGTCACTTGGAATAAAATATCTTTACATTAACTTACATTCAGATTTAAGAAGGTTTTCAAAGGCTTTACCTTTGTCCTGTAAAGTTACAGTGTTGGAGATACGTATTTTCTTTGGATAGTGTCTATACATACAGTACTGAGCGGAGGTTTTAGGTGTCTAAGTACATTTTTAAACAATTTACCTGAGCAGTGAGTTTATCACAATATACATTAGAGTAAAGCCATATTCATAATTCAAATAAACATTAAAACATTAAAAAGTAACAAGAATTTCTTGGGTCCATATTTTTCCTAGACACCTTCACAGCAACTACAGAGACTTGTTAATATCATCAATTACATCGTGAGCACAGTTTACTGAAGCACTGATTGGTCAAACCAGGAGTTGCTTTTTAACTACATATAATACTGGACTTCCTCGAGGAGAGGCTTGAAAATGGTTAAACAAACACACTAACATCCAGAAAATCACTATTATTTATATATAATACACACACACACACACACACACACACATATATATATATATATATATATATATATATATATATATATATATATATATATATATATATATATATATATATATATAGAGAGAGAGAGAGAGAGAGAGAGAGAGAGAGATTAATTAATAATTATTATATAAATTTAGCTTATTCAAATATTAACACCATTCTCAGCAAGTAAACTCACGCTACACAAATAAACAGACTTTGAAAATGTGTATTGGGTGCCTAAGACTTTGTACAGTACTGTACTTACCTACTTATATATGTACTTATTTATTTAGATTAATGATGTGCTCTGCATTGACACTTTTATAAATGCTCAGAAAAGTGACTTTGACTTTGAATATTCACAGCAAAATTGTCTCTTTATACGTAGAATTCATGAATGTATCTTTACAGTCTTTGCTATTCATAATCTTTTTCCATGTCCAGTAATATCCATCCCGTTCTCTTTGTAGACCACGGCTCCTCCCTTGACCCCGTCCCCCACTGACTGCTTGCCTGTGGGCAGTCTGGCATCCCACTCTCCAGCCCGCTCCGGCAGCTACAGCAGTGGGATCTCCTCGCTGAGCCGCTGCAGCGTGTCTGAAACCTGCGGGATTGAGCTGCCCCCGGCTGAGCCACCCCTGCCTCCTGCTACCCCATTAGATAACCCTGTCCGCCGAGGCAGTAAAACCCCACCTCCGTACAGCGTCTATGAACGGAACAACCCTCGGCGGGCCACGCCCCTCCCCCACAGCCTTTCAGTCCCTCCCAGCGCGGACAACCCGAACCTGCCCACCAAACCGCAGCTTAGCCGCACGCAGAGGATCCACTCAGAGCCCAGACACAGACTGACCCCCAGGAAAGTGTCCCAGCTTTAGGCTTTGGGTGAATTAAAGGGCAACAGACACCACAGAAGCAGCAGTAGAATTCCACAAAACCTATAAACTCTTACCATGGGTTATTTGACGGAAAGCAGGATTACTTTTTATAGATGCAGTTTTATTTTTTTCTATTACCTAAAACGGAATATAACTGTTTCTATTGTAGTGGCAGTCTTCTTGTGGGCATGTGTTAAAAGAAAAGGCCTTTTAGCTTTTATGTTTGCAGATGTACTGCTGTGTGTGTGTGTGTGTGTTTTTTTTTTTGTTTGTTTGTTTTTTTTTTTTTTAACCATTATCACTGCTTTTGGTGGATGGCTTTTTACGCCATTGTTTTGGGTCTGGTTCAATTCAAATTCAGTAAATGTATCGTGATCAGTAATTGCAGCTGAAATTGAATTGACTCAGGGCTTTAAATTTTGGCATATTTTCCATTAATATATATACTTGGCTGATGATACCGACGTACAAGAATAGCCATGAAGAGATTAGAATTATAATCTTAAAAGGGCATATAGTTTACAGTTAAATCTTTAGATCTGGCAGGTCCACATCCCACGTAGAGCAACGTTCCGAGGCATATTGCTAGCAAGGTATTTTTGATAGATGTACAAATCCCATATCTGTACATATTCACCAAACACGACGGCACAGTTTTTAGGCCTTACATGGACAAAGATGTGCAGCTAGACCTGCAACTTTTGTTTTAACTGCTTTGTACTTTCTGGAATGGCTGAAAGGTGCTACATATTTCTTAGTGTTTCTTTCTAATGTAGCCTTGTATCTGCCGAACCTGCCTGACCGTTAATTGTGCCATGTAATGAAATTGTGTGGTCTCCAAGTATTGTGCCAAAGATACAAGCGGTATTAACATTTCTGTGGGTGAGAGTAGTTAGGGAAGCTTAACTCGCGTAAGCGTGAATGCTTGTGCTTGACAATGTGCTTTTTATACAGTGTGCTGAGGCATAGACTAAGATAGCATGAGGCATGTACAGCATCAAGCAATATAACCAGTGTAGTTTCCTCAAGAGTGATGTTCGTAGCACAAAAAGGCCCTCCAGGTTTAAGGCAAGGTCTCCTCAGATGGGCTTCTTTTCCCATTTCAGAGATGTCAAATGCTGTATACTGTACTGCTCACTTCTCAGAATTAGGTAAACCTGTCATACAAATTCAATGACCAATGTGGAGAAGTCAGCTTTTTTGGTAGAAACAATATAGAAAGCGTAGCCTCATGCTAAGCTAAGTGTAGAGCTGTCTTGGTTTGTACTTTCAGGTTGGCATGCACAAAACTGTTTCTGTACATTTAAATCAGTTTTGACTGCCAAAAACACCTCAGTTTGGGGCCATGCATGGCAAACACAAAATTTAAAGAATACTGTAATTGTTTTTTTATTTATAACTGTGATTTTCTTAAAGAATGTATATTCATTGTTGAGACAGGTTTTAGTTTTTTGTTTTTTTATCAAATGTGTGTATCTGGTCATCATTTTTTTTTCCTTAATCATTTTTTCTTAACACAGGACATTCCTAATAGATCTTTATCAATAACTGACATTCCTACCAAAAGATATACTAACATTTACTGGTTTTAAAGTGTCCCCAAGTGAGTTTGCATTGTTTGGAAAGGGAGCAATTATTTCTAAAATATATAACTTGTCATGATACAGCAAAAAAAAACAAATTAGAAATAACTAATAGCTGTTTCACTGCCGACCTGCAAAATCAGATCTTTGCACAGGTTTGAATTAAATATTTCTTGCTATTGTTTAGCATAGAGCTTTTTCTACTTACTGAAAGGGTTGTACGTTGATACCTCAGTTTCTAAATATGTGGTAAATGAATAGTTGCTACTGCTACTAACTATAGTGTTATTGGTGAAGACATGCTAATCTTTCTACCCATTAAGAGAAAAGAAATCCAGAAAAAGAAATCTCTACAGTAACACATTTAACAATTTAATATACATCAAATTTAACATTTGACATTTTTTTTATGTTTTAACAAAGAGACTTTTAATCTGCTTTTTAGTAGACATAGCTAGCTGATCCTGCAGAGAACTTGAAAATTGATCTGTTTTACCTTGTTAGTTTCTGTCCTTGGCCATATTAAGCATGATTCCTCAGATCATATCATTTAAAAGACAAAATTCATGTTTACTGTTATCTTCCAAATGTAAAGACTTAAACCTCTTCTGATTTTTGATGACATCACCATGCACCAGTGGACGGGGCAAAATAATATTAACCAGTAATATCATGTCCACCACCCCCACCAGACTTGCTTGTTGAGAGCAAAAGCTCTGCCAGCAGAGACCCTGATCCCGTGTTTCACTCGCAAATATATTCACTTCGACTTTAAATCCTTTATTCTAGGCTTGGAACACTAAATAGTGATGGTATCTGAATTGAGTCTGGGTAAGTAGAAAAATAGATGAAGTAGTAGCTTGTTGAACATATTCATTCAGTGAATATAAATTCTAAATACTAATATTATCTGAAGTTGCACCATAAAGAACACTATCCTAAATTAGCTAATGTAGGCCTTTGCATAGTTTGAAATTGTTTCACATCATGGAAAGTTTTCTGAAATGTGTTGTGAATAAGCACAGT
Source organism: Pygocentrus nattereri (assembly GCF_015220715.1). NCBI lineage: Eukaryota > Metazoa > Chordata > Actinopteri > Characiformes > Serrasalmidae > Pygocentrus > Pygocentrus nattereri. The sequence goes on from NC_051218.1 coordinate 10,119,389, forward strand.
TTTAAATCTTGATAAAGAAAGCGTGAGAGTATTTGAACTTCGAACCCCAGTAGAAGTAACTCAGATGAACTCGGGCTTGAGAACTAATGAATTTGTAAATGGTGGCCATTAGTAACTCGCTTGTGTGAACTATTTTATTAACAGTGTTGCAGTTGTGTTCACATACGCCTATGCCATAAAAGTTGCTCATTTTAGGCAATCACATTTTATAATGTTTAATGGATTGCCTAGTGAACAGTTTTAGAAAGCCAACTAGAATTCTTGTAATATTTCTCCCACTTTGTCTCACCTTTTGTATAGATTAGGTTTGACTTTTTTTGTTTTGTTTTTTTGTTCAATTTTTTGAACCTGTAAAGTTGTACTTTATATCATACAATGGGATGAAAGTATTCCATATAGCCTGTGTTACAGATTTTGTACAAACTGTGTTTATATGAAAAATGTAACCAGTTCATAGCTTTGAATGTTGCAATGAAAATTTTTATTTGTAAATGTTGAATATTAGCCATTAATGAATAAAGATTGGTTGATGTACTGAGTGTTTTCACATTTAAAAAATCACCACATAAATAGTGTTTAGAATTATTAGATGATAAATAATAATAATTAGTTATAATGAATCTAATCATTATAATGAATCTAATAATTGCAAGACTTGGAAGAGATAAGGCAGCTGCAATCCTCTAGTCCACATGCACTGATATTATATGCACTCAGCTGTCCAAGTCCTTTGTGAGTTGAGTCATGTGTTAAAGGCAGGGCTTGATTTGAATGGATAGGCAAGGGGCTGCCGTCCCCCCAGTCAAAAAAGAGCCAAAAATCGCCAACCCTTGAAAAACTGATATCACCCCTTTTCATACCCCTTGGAGTTGCTATGTATCACCTTATCTATCTTTAATATTTTAATCCATATTCAGCTGTTGATAATCCAAACTAGACTTTAATTCTGTGGTATTAAATATATAAGAGGTATCTGGTTTCAGGTCTTTTTAAATATGCCCTCAGCAACTCAACTCAACGCTATAATGTGTGCAGTGACCACTTGCAAACCCTGGTCTGGTGCTGGTTAAACGGGTCACCCAGCAAGGCCCAGCATAACAGCATCTAAACCAAAACATGCTGGCTTTGCAGGTGATCAGCATTATAACTTTTATTTCTGCTGACCAGTATAACAGCTCCACAACAAAGCTGTTTTCGCTGATGACCACGCATAGCCATGCTGGTCTATACTGTTTTCTGCAGGAAGTTTTTATAAAGGGTGGAGGGAACAGGCCGGAGTGGATTATTCAATCAGCATCCACTCACCCTCAGCCAGGTTAGCCTCAGTGGGCTAATTAGCTAGCCATGCAAACTTTGTAATGCAAAGCATTTTTATAGGAAGTGTGAACATAACATATATACATCTGGTGAAAAACTGCCCTGTCTGGATAAGTGTTGGTAATGTAATGTAGTGCCTTTATTTTTCTGAGGCTAGCTGTAGCCTTTAGCTTGGTAACAGTCTGAATGCAGCAACCTGGACGTTGAGGTCTGACAGGTTGAGCCTTTTAAAGTACGTCATTGCTGTGGTTTATAAACAGCGTTGTCTGCCGTTTTTTAGATTAGAAAAGGAAAATGTTATGTCACAGTGAGTTCTCGGCAGTTCTTCTGCCGAAATTGATCCTGCATCCAAACTCCCTGCTAGCATAAATCGTCTGGTGTACTTTTTAAAAGCAAGAGGATAGTGGGCCACTGTTGGGCCGCTAATAGCAAAGCTGGCGGTCCACTGGCGTTTTGCTCAGCATTTTCCAGGCGGCCCATGGATGTTTAAGCAGAGTACTGGACAACATGGACAAAGTCCATTTATCATCACTCATTTCCACTCACAGCCCAGTTTTCTGACTTGTCCTTCCTTCCTTATACTTTGTAAATTAGATTAGTAAATAACTTCAATCCAGCACAGCTTTAGATTAAGTGACCCTTATTAGTCCCACAAAGGGGAAATTTCACTTCCCCATTTAACCCCTCCGTGGAGTGAAACACCACATACACACTAGGAGGCCATGAGCACACTTGCTAAACTTGTTTAGTACCTGAATTAAAACTACATTTCATAGCCTTATTATAGCCAAATATTTTGATAGCCTTTCACCTTATCGCGGCTATGTAGTGGTATCAAGTTGGGGCTGCAATGAAATAATATTAAAAATATAATAAAACCTTTAAAATACTTATTTATCACTGTGTATAATGATGCGCATGGTCCATAGGATTGGTAACCTATGGGACTCTTCCCAGAACTCCGGCGGGCTTTAGGACCCGGGCGCCCAGACGGAGAGCTGTGGCGTCATCAGCGGAGTGACCATGCTGTAGGTGAGTGAAATGAGTGAAATGGACCGAGTGTGGAAAGCGGTGAAGTTCAAGCGTGAAATGTGATGAAATTCTCAGACGGTTCATGTGTAATGGGCATTTTACGGCTGTATTTTTTCACACTTCTTTACATGAATGAAGTGGCTGCCTAAAAGCACAGGATGTTAGCGCGTTAGCCGGGAATATTAGCAGCAGGCTGGCTAGCTGAGTTTCAGAGTCTCAGAGTTTCTCTGCGCTTCACCAGAGAAAAGCATGTCAATAAACAAGACTCAAGTTCTTCCCGTGTGGATTAAAAAAGACGTTGTGCCCAGGTAGTAGAGTGTTCTTTGTGGAATTAGTCTCAGTTTGAGTGTCAGTGCTAAGTGCTCTGTGCTCTGCACTCTGAGGACAGTGTGGTATTAAATGCCCTTGTATACTGGATCACATCAGTAAAACTAGCAGATCAGTGGCTTTTAGGAAACCTTTGAATTAAGTCACATAAGTTTGGGTTTCTTTCCTCATTGTGGTTGACCGATACTGTTGACACAACTCTAAGTGTAAGATCAAGTTTGTTTTTGTTCTTACATTTGCCTCAGATGTGCGCTTGTCTAGGCTGGCCCAGCAGTAATCAGATGCTCAAATTCTTTACAAAATTTCTGAAGAAAGTTTATTTTCAACAGCACTATGGATAGGGTCATGTTTGGGGTCACTATTAGAGTGAGTGCTAGAGAAGGAATTCATCAAAAAGTTACACAATATCTCAAAATTTCTGTGTAATGAAATTGCTGAGATGTAAACAAAGTCATTCAGTGTAGTTTGATGGGAAGTGCTCTGGTCTAGAGAAGCTTGCTTACATACTCAGACCTGTTTATAGTGGTGGTCATAGGAACCAGACATCTGAAGAGTTTAGTGCCCCTAAAAGCTACATCAAAGAATTACTACATGAAATGGTTATGAATATACCGGCTGATTTCCTGAGGCCTTTGGATGAAAAAGGTTTTGTTAGCTTCATTTAGGGTGAAGAAGCGAGACAGTTCCCAAAGAAAGTTGTTTTTCTCCAGATTTAGTGCTATTTGACCATCATCAGGATTATATATGGAAGTCAGAAGACACATTGGTGGTTTTGGATAGTAAATAAAATGGCTGTGTTAGTGTTGTAGACATTGTGATCCCTGATTAGTGTGAGTCTGTTCTCTGCAATGGCGTATTTCACATCAAACCACTCTTGGCGTACATCTTAATGATTGAGTTGTGCAGAAAGTTTGGACAAATTGAAGGAATTCCTCTGTAAGCCTAGACTGACACTATATTTGAGTTTCATCACTGAAAAAGTATTTAGGTTTGGACTCAGTCTAGACCTGGGAAACCAGCCCAAGATGACGATAATAGATGTTTAATTGGTTTAAGGACAAAGTAAGCGTTCGCAAAGCATCTCCAGTGGCCTACGAAAGCAATGTGTTCCCTCTATCACAATCCAATAAAGCCTTAATGCTGCAAAACCCTGCATGCATTTACTACTGAAGATCATGGCCAGGTTTACCATATGGGTGACCTGGGTGGCTGCCCAGGGACCATCAGTGTTCAGGGGCATGAAAAATTGCTCCAGAAAGTGCACATGTTTAAAATCTGTTAATCTAACACTTCTCAAATCTTTGTTTAAATACATTCACACACCAAATGTGTCTCTGTCTAATAAGCACTAAATATTAAAAAAAACCTCATCATTAAGTGTGCAGTATATTTGGCGGACAGAGTCTGTGTGGGCATCTTACTCGACATGCATTGTGACATTAGGGGTCTTTGTGAGTAAGCTCATAACCTCTCAAGACTCTTGGGAAGAATTAATTCTTCAGAAAAACTACTACTGTCCTAGCAGGGATGAGAGGAAATCTGTCCGCTTTCTGATTCTCACATTATGTTTAAAAACATGCCTGCAAAAAGTCTAGAGGGCACCTGCGAGCGAGTCCTCAATGAATGTGGGTGAAAGATACTAAACAGATAAAAATGAAAAACATGTTTCTAGTGATTCATTTGGGATTCTTCTTTAATTGTGTAAAGTAGAAGGAAATATCTTATTAAAGAAAATCAAACAGACCTCACTGATAATATTATCTTCCTCTTTTTATACTGCAGACAGGCATTTGGACACTGCTAGAAAATTCCTGTAACGGAAACTTAAAAGCTCTGAAAACTATGACTGCAGTGTTGAGATATTTTATGTTGAGAAAATGAAGATGTTTTTTCTGTATAAAAATGGTTAAGATTTTTACATGAAATCTCCATTTTATTTCACCAGTTTATGTTGGACTCATTCGGGAATGCCCTCTAGCATCTGACCAGTGCATAGGTAGGGGTGGGCGGAATGACGATATTATTGTAATCATCATAAATAATGTCACAATAAGCTAGTCTGAGCTTATCCTGGATATCGTCAGTACTTAAAGAACACGGACCAACTGCGTATTTCATTATAAATTAAGCATAATTGGGCCTGTTTAATTGGATCTAGTGCAGTGCAGTTTGTACGAAACAAATTGAATGAAATCATTATGATTGTATGCAGGGTCCGTTTTGTCTGTTTCAATTTATTGAACAAAATATCATCATGCATGTAATGTGTTGTGAAAATGTTTTGAAATATTGTGATTTTTGCCATGTTGCTCACCTCTATCAGGAAGACATTGAATAGCAGTCCTCTTTATTAGAAACTCTCTGGTCTTAGATTATGGATAAGTGTGGTGTGTGACAGTTTGTGGGGGCAGGGTGCCAGAGGACCTTAATCCGGCCCTGCTGAAGCTGTTGAAACACTGCCTAATTGTAGTTGCTGCTGCAGCGGCCCCAGGACTACAAACAGGTGGTGTTGGAGGCTCTGACTTCAGACAATTTGACATGGAATGACCCATGACTAATACAGCTGCGTTCATTACAGTTAAAAAGACATTACGGTGATGCAGTAGTCGCATGCTGGAGGTCATGAAATCCCTTACAGTTAACTGGCTAATGTTTAACTGATTCAGGAGCACCAAATTGGAAGCTTGAATGTAGATAAGAGGGCATGTTCCTGCTGTCATGTAGTACTAGCATGCACCATTTCATACTGAGCTGTAGATGGGGGGGGGTCTAATTTGCCACCATTGCACACGGAAGCAGTGGCGTGTTACGTTTCCATCTGCAAAGGCATTTAAATTCGCAAAATTGGGCTGTTGCCACCCTGCGCTCTTCAGCCCTTTAAATAAGTCTAATTTTCTGAGGTGTGGTAATGAAATCTGTTCTTAAGGGAGTAGCTCAGCCTGACATGCTAACAATGCGAGAAAGATGGCAACTGCTAATTATTAACATGATGTTATTTGCTAAAAATGCCAAGGCAGCTACTAACAAGGCTAACAGTCAGTGAAAGCTAGCAGCCACTCAACAGCATGGTGTTCTTTGCTAATAATGCTAACATTAACAGCTAGCAACGTTAGCGTTTCTCGCTGAACAATTCCTGAAAAGGCCATGCAAATGAGCTTATTAGTAAATGCCAAACAATACCTCTTCTGTGAGCTGTTGAAGATATTTGTGATAACATGTTTTTTTATAGTTACAAGAATAAGCTATAAATAATGGGAATGTTGTTTCTCAGCCTGCGCCGCCAAGACTAATAGCACGCGGGTTGGGCGCCAGTCCAGTCCACCACTTTCAGAATGTGGGCCCGTGATGTGAATGTGTACGGTTTGATTAGCATGGACAGATTAACGGAAATAGCATCTAAGGAAATTTACAGAAAAGTCCCCCGTGTTGCTGTGGGATGAAGTAGGAAGATTTCACACTAGGCTCTGGAAAGGGATTACTGATAGAACACTCTGACAGATGGCACTTGGCAGGGTTACCCGAATATCACCACAGCAAATTTAGCACTGGTTAGTGCTAGCTCTCGCATGTTCGCCTACTACTTTGCTCATTAGAGACTGAAAACTCCTTAGCAAGCTGACATAAATAGCAACAGGACGCCTGATGTAGGCCATCACTGTAGAACTACGTTCTCAAAAGGTGAAGTTCTTTAGTGATGCTATAGGAGAACCTTTGGTTCCCTAAAAACCCTTTCAGTTGAGTGGTTTATATTGTGTAGTTTCTTTCTTTCTTTCTTTCTTTCTTTCTTTCTTTCTTTCTTTCTTTCTTTCTTTCTTAAACTGTCCATTGACAAGGTCTTAAGGGGAACGTGCTTCTTTCATTGCATCACTGCAGCAAAGCTAAAGCTAAATAACAAAATGCGATTTTTGCAAAATAGTTAGAGCTGGAAAGGATGTACAGCAGGTTAGGCTGATAAAGGATAGAGAGTGAACAGAGAGTGTTGAGTAGATGGAAGGAGTACTTTGAAGAACTAATGAATGAGGAAAACGAGAGAGAGAGGAGGACAACGGGGAGAGGTAGTGGATCAGGAAGTGCAGAGAATTAGTAAGGTGGAAGTGCTTTAAAAAGGATGAAGAATGGAAAGGCAGTTGGTCCAGATGACATACCTGTGGAGGTATGGAGATGTTTAGGAGAGAAGGCAGTGGACTTTTTAACCAGGTTGTTTAACAAAATCCTGGAGAGTGAGAGGATGCCTGATGAGTGGAGAAGCAGTGTACTGGTCCCCATTTTTAAGAACAAGGGTGATGTGCAGAGCTGCAGTAATTACAGAGGTATAAAGTTGATGAGCCACACCATGAAGTTATGGGAAAGAGTTGTTGAAGCAAGGCTAAGGCGAGAGGTTCAGATCAGTGAGCAGCAGTTTGGTTTCATGCCCAGCAACAGATGCAATTTTTGCATTGAGAGTGTTGGTAGAGAAGTACAGAGAAGGTCAGAAGGAGCTACATTGTGTCTCTGGGGATCTAGAGAAGGCATATGATAGGGTGCCAAGACAGGAACTGTGGTACTGTCAGGTGTAGCTGAAAAGTATGTTATGGTGGTGCAGGACATGTATGAGGATAGTGAGACAGTGGTGAGGTGTGCAGTTGGAGTGACAAATGGTTTCAAGGTGAAGATAGGGTTACATCAGGGATCAACTTTGAGCCCCTTCTTGTTTGCAATGGTGATGGAAAGGTTGACAGATGAGGTCAGGCAGGGGGCTCCATGGACCATGATGTTTGCAGATGACACTGTAATCTGTGGTGAGAGTAGAGAGCAGGTGGAAGAGAATCTGGAGAGGTGGAGGTTTGCACTGGAGAGGAGAGGAATGAAGGTCAGTAGAGACAAGACGGAATACATGTGTGTGAATGAGAGGGAGGCAGGTGGAAAGGTGAAGATGCCAGGAGTAGAGGTCGTAAAGGTGGATGACTTCAAATATCTTGGTAGTAGAGGAAGGCAATGGATAGGGCAAGATGGAGGCAGAAGATCTGCTGTGGTGACTCCTAATGGGAGCAGCCGAAAGAAGAAGAAGTTAAAAGTATATTTGAACAAGATTATTTCTATATAAACAACATGATGTCTCCTCTACAAATGAAAATGTAAACCTTTGTTTTGAGCACCTACCATTAACAAAAGAGCTGAAAGCGGCCTAAGTGCAAATGTTACAGCTTACCCCATAGGCGGGTTTACCGCAACAGGCTTTCAACAGCTGCTGTAAAGCCTGCTCAAAATCGCAAACACAGTTAATACAATACAGTTCTATATTCTCTTAACTAGCTTTCCAACCTAGACGCGTATAAACGCAGTCATATGCAAAAGTTTGGCTGCCCCTGGTCAAATGACATGACACACACATATGTGTGTGTGTGTGTGTGTGTGTGTGTGTGTGTGTGTGTATATGTATATGTGTGTGTGTGTGTGATGTATGTATGTATGTATGTATGTATATATATATATATATATAATATATATATATATATATATATATATATATATATATATATATATATATATATATATATATATATATATATATATATATACACACACACACACACACACACACATGTATATGTGTGTATATATATATATATATATATATATATATATATATATATACACATATACATGTGTGTGTGTGTATATATATATTACTTTGATTTAGAAAACTGGCAATAGTAATTTGACCAGGGGGTGTTCAAACTGCCACACACAACTGTATATTCATCCAAAATAAATGTGCTTCATGAAAAGAGGCAGTGTGGCACAGGCAAATTTTAGATTTGTATTTACAGGACATGTATATTATTGATGAATCTGTGAATTAAAAAAAAAATTACAAAAAGATGAAGCGATTTGATTTTATGTCTGGGAAATACAGGCTTCTGTCATTGTTTCCTTTGGGAAAATTAGCTGTACCACTGTATTAAACTAACCCCACCATGTGGTCTCTTTATATTCTTCAAAATGGTGAAGCGATAAAGTCGTCAAGAGCCTCGTGTAACCAAAAAAACATTACTTTTATGGTACAAAAAGGTCAGTCTCAAGGTCAGTCTTGAGAAATATCAGTCTGATGATGTTGCTATGAGAATATGAGACGGAAAATGTTCTGCTTAAATCGGTTTAACTACATTTTAAAAGATGTTACCCTGCTTTAGGCTATGCTTGGGCCCTCTGTGCAAGAAAACAGACAAAAGTGTGCAAAAGTGCAGTTGGTATTGGATTTGGTTCAGCTGGTCAGTTCGGCAGTTCAGTGTTTGAGATCTCTGTTCTGATTTTTGTACTCAGCTCTTTGAGACAGTCTGAAGACTGAAGCCGTCAGACTGCTTTAGAGCAGACTGCGTCTGTAAAGCTGCAGGTCAAACCTTCAGGGCTGTGCTGATTGTTTCTCTCGTACTGTATTTGCTGTCGCTCTGGCTAATGGGTTTTGTTTTAAAATGATGTATAAAATGCCAACGAGTTCTCGACATCTTAGGTTCATGCGCATGAATTGGTTTTCCGCTCTGCTGCCCCGACTTTTCCATCATTAACCAATTGGGTTTTTTTTAGCGTAGGAACAACTCGGCTCCTCAGGAGAGCAGAGTTTTCATCTGCTCTTATAACAACTCCTGAGGTGAACCAGCACGGGTTGCTTTCAGGTCCACGCTCATTTTCAGTGCTTATCATAATTCAAATTTGAAGTGATCTCATTTCCTTATGAAAGTGCTGATAATTACATCAGATATATCTGGTTTTTACATATTTGAAGTGTAAAAGTCTTTGATGTGCACACAATAGAATAAATGGAATATTTTCAAATCCGAGATACAAATTTACAGAGGTTTAAATTAAAAATAAAAATAACAGAACTGTGCTGGAATTATTCATGTTTGTGATCTTATTAGTGATAAGTGGGATATATCCAAATCTTCTTCATAGTTACTTATTTACTGAAAATTCAATTAGAAATGTAAAATACATAGTCGAATTGTATACGGTATTAAGTGTGTTGTTAAAATGTGTTGCATCCTTTTAAGCAATAAAAACAGTTTTCAGGATTTTTCTTTTTTTAAGAAGGCACAATTAATAGAAAAATTAATAAAAGGTGGGGTTACTTGGCATTTTGTTACTGCATGGCATCAGCACATAATGAAGGAACTGCAATCTACAATGAATACACTGTAAAAATCATCAGTTCAACCTAAAGAACTGACTTCTTCTAGTACCAAACAGTTTACCTGGTTTGATTCAGCTCAGAGAAATACTTTAAATAAAACAATGCAAAGCAAAATGTTGGTTAAGATGAACAAAATCAACATTTTAAACCCCTAAAACTCTGCAGTGTTCCACTTTATACAGTGTACAGTAGGAGCAAACCAGTACACTACTATAGGACACAGCCATATTCATCATCCAGACATGAAAAAAAACGTGTATGCAAACAGGTTTTAGGAACGCAGGAACATGAATATACACTGCTCAAAAAAATAAAGGGAACACTCAAATAACACATCCTAGATCTGAATGAATGAAATATTCTCATTGAATACTTTGTTATGTACAAAGTTGAATGTGCTGACAACAAAATCACACAAAAATAATTGATGGAAATCAAATTTATTCACCAGTGGAGGCCTGGATTTAGAGTCACACACAAAATTAAAGTGGAAAAACACACGACAGGCTGATCCAACTTTGATGTGATGTCCTTAAAACAAGTCAAAATGAGGCTCAGTATTGTGTGTGGCCTCCACGTGCCTGTATGACCTCCCTACAACGCCTGGGCATGCTCCTGATGAGGTGGTGGATGGTCTCCTGAGGGATCTCCTCCCAGACCTGGACTAAAGCATCTGCCAACTCCTGGACAGTCTATGGTGCAACGTGGCGTTGGTGGATGGAGCGAGGCATGATGTCCCAGATGTGCTCAATCGGATTCAGGTCTGGGGAACGGGCGGGCCAGTCCATAGCTTCAATGCCTTCATCTTGCAGGAACTGCTGACACACTCCAGCCACATGAGGTCTAGCATTGTCCTGCATTAGGAGGAACCCAGGGCCAACCGTACCAGCGTATGGTCTCACAAGGGATCTGAGGATCTCATCTCGGTACCTAATGGCAGTCAGGCTACCTCTGGCGAGCACATGGAGGGCTGTGCGACCCTCCAAAGAAATGCCACCCCACACCATTACTGACCCACTGCCAAACCGGTCATGCTAAAGGATGTTGCAGGCAGCAGATCGCTCTCCACGGCGTCTCCAGACTCTGTCACGTCTGTCACGTGCTCAGCGTGAACCTGCTTTCACCTGTGAAGAGCACAGGGCGCCAGTGGCGAATTTGCCAATCCTGGTGTTCTCTGGCAAATGCCAAGCGTGCTGCACGGCGTTGGGCTGTGAGCACAACCCCCATCTATGGACGTCGGGCCCTCATACCATCGGTTTCTAACCTTTTGTGCAGACACATGCACACTTGTGGCCTGCTGGAGGTCATTTTGCAGGGCTCTGGTAGTGCTCCTCCTGTTTCTCCTTGCACAAAGGCATAGGTAGCGGTCCTGCTGCTGGGTTGTTGCCCTCCTACAGCCTCCTCCATGTCTCCTGGTGTACTGGCCTGTCTCCTGGTAGCGCCTCCAGCCTCTGGACACAGCAAACCTTCTTGCCACAGCTCGCATTGATGTGCCATCCTGGATGAGCTGCACTACCTGAGCCACTTGTGTGGGTTGTAGAGTCCGTCTCATGCTACCACGAGTGTGAAAGCACCACCAACATTCAAAAGTGACCAAAACATCAGCCAGAAAGCAGAAAGGTACTGAGAAGTGGTCTGTGGCCCCACCTGCAGAACCACTCCTTTATTGAGTGTGTCTTGTTAATTGCCAATAATTTCCACCTGTTGTCTGTTCCATTTGCACAACAGCAGTGAAATTGATTGTCAATCAGTGTTGCTTCCTAAGTGGACACTTTGATTTCACAGAAGTTTGATTTACTTGGAGTTATATTGTGTTGTTTAAGTGTTCCCTTTATTTTTTTGAGCAGTGTATATTGATCAAGATGAATTTGGCACATAAAAAATGATGTGAAAATTAACTGTGTCCTATGAGTCTGACTGTGAAGCACAAAGGCAGATAATGAGAAATTAGTACACTGTTTTACACTAAAACATGGCAACACCATGCAGTAACAAGTTAAAGAGTGGCATCTTTAGTATCACACACAGTAAATAGTAAGTGAGATACCACATTGATGCTTTTTACTGAAAGTTAAATTTAAAAATCCTAAAATAATAATAACTGACTCATTATTGAGCTTGTTTGTTATTAGTAGTGGTGTCTTTGCTATTACTGCGTCCTGTTATGCAGTGGCTGTAAGATGGCGTTTTGGTGTTGGACCACACTCATTTGGGCTGCAGTGACCTTTCCCAAAAGGCCACAGCAGTAACATTACTGTTGTTAAAGGGAGGTAATCAGCAGTTAGTTAGGTGATCTTGCTCCCCACTTACCCTTTTAATTAGTTTTATTGCATCAAGCTGGCATAAGCCAGAGGCCATGCAGTTGAACAGAGGATAGCTTTAATTGGCAAGTCTGTTCTACCCCATGGCAAGCTGCGTTCTCTAGGCAGGAACTGTTATCTTTCCAAGGAAGAAAACAAAATGTATTTAAGACAGTTTGTTCTTACAGGTTGGGGTTCCGACCTCCCTAATACCGTCTTTTCTGTTTATGTGAAAGTATGTGATATTATTTGAATACAGTGAGCTAGAGCAATACAAGAAAGGCTGCCGGTCAGCCACCTGGTAGGAATCATGATCAAGATAAACGTGCACATTTAAATGACTAACCTCCTTGAGTCTGATCCACTCGTACCAGCGCAACACACACTAACACACCACCACCACGTCAGTGTTACTGCAGTGCTGAGAATGATCCACCACCCCAATAGTATCTGCTCTGTAAGGGTCCATGATCACCTGATCACTGAAGAAGGGGCTAACAAAGTATCAGAGAAACAGATGGACTACAGTCTGTAACTGTAGAACTACAAAGTGCAGCTATACAGTAAGTGGAGCTGATAAAATGGACAATGAGCGTAGAAACAAGGAGGTGGTCGTAATGTTATGATGCACCTGATCGGTGTACATGGTTGTGAATACTCTTCCAGATGCCTAAGACAATGTTTCGTGGTAGCTTTGAGGTTTTGGCCTAAAACATAAGAGTATCTTGTAAGGCAGATTAGTCCCCAAGGAAAACATTGTTTTTAAGCTGTATGACTGTTTTATCATTCATCAGCGTTACATATAAAAACTCAGCGTGTGTGGGTTCACTGACTGTTTTGGATAGTACATAAAATAGCTGTTTGTTTTTGTAGATGCTGCAACACCTGGTTCCTGTCACCACCACTGTGAATAATCTGTAAGTATTTCTACAATGAACCATTTTGCTTCAAGCCCCTCTGTACGACTGTGTTTATGTCTCAGGGGTTGAATTATGCTGAAATAAAAAAAATCACTGCAGTCCAGTTTTAGGAATAACTCAGCCGGGTTAATTTTTTTTTCCTTTATTTCCTGAGTAATGCGCTTCAGAGTGTAATAGGGCTATGATTATAGGAGATAGATAATAGTTGTAGTCATTTTAGTCAGAATGTTGGCAAAAATATACAAACTGTAGTCCATGGAAATGTGAATAAATAGCCCGTCTTTGTTCACAGATGCTGTTATATTAAACTCAAGTGTCCCTCTTTTGCAGGTAATGGCTCAGAAAACAGGACTCGGGCGGAGGTATATCAGAGCTTTTGTCAGCGGCTTTTTCGTAGCAGTTCCCGTGACTGTGACCGTTTTGGACCGACTTGCCTATGTAGCGCGAGTGGACGGTGCCTCCATGCAGGTGGGACGCTCTCCAAAATTCATGCAAGCACAAACTCTGATACTACACAAGGTTTTAGTGGCTCCCATTAATTTTTATTTTTTTTATAAGTTCACTCAGATGGTTTGAGGAAGGCAACTGCCTTGAACACAGATTAGGTAACTCAAATTATTTGACCATAAATAAATCCTTGATCTGATTTTGAGCAGAAACTGTTGTTTATTGTTGTATACACATAGGTATGCAACAATAAACAGTGTACAATTAGGTAAGTATATTGTATTAACTCCATTCATTTTTTTCATTTCAGAGTATTTTGGACTTGCATGTAGTAGTTGTGCTAACTCAATACAATTAAATAATTATAAACTAATGTTACTGCTAGGCTAAAATAGACAAATATTGTAATAAATTGTTATTGTATTGCAGAAACCTGATAATAATAGATATTGATAACAATGTCCTAACCAGCCTAATACTTCACTGGACCATCCTGCCAAATGATTACAGCTTAGCTCAGAGTGCAGAGGTGCTCCTTGTGGCGCTTAGCCACCACAGAACCGCACTCAGTGGGTGAGAACTTGCTAACTCAGCTCCCTCAACACTGATTTTTAATCAGTACTGAGATGAGATGAGTTACATTCATTTAGAAAACAAGACACCCAAAGGAATGTAGGTTGGGAAGAATGACAACAAACGGTAGGGTAAGCAAGGTATAAAGACGCACCAAGTATGCAAATATGGTACTAAGAGCCAATAGGAATGAGTTTTACTCAAGAAGGTTGCTTGATGAAACAAGAAAAGCTGAGAGGTCTAAACTAAATTGCAAGAAGTTGATTCGACTCAAAGATCTCGTTTGGATTTCTGAAATCATCAAAATAAAGTTAGAAGCAAAGCATGGGAAGTCAAATAAATGTAAATTACAATACATAAAATAGCATAAATGTATCAGATAAATTCACTGATACAGATCACAGCTTATCTGAAAAGCATTCGAACATATTCCGCTTGTGCTGAGGAGACCAGCTTCTCCTGATAGGCAGACAGGACTGTTTCATGCGTTTGGCAACCATCCCATTTAGCGTAGGTAATGCGAAAAGGGCTAAAACTAGGACTAAACATGGAATAAACAGTCTGTTAGCATGTATAGTCGACTTAAGCAAAAATAGTGAATAAAATACAATTTAATAAAGTTACCTTCGCTCAAAAATATGCTAAAAATGGTCTTAATCAAAATGACTGAGTTATCTAAGTCTTTCGTTTTTGAGTTACTTTGAATTTTTCAGATAAAGATACTCCAACTAGGCACAAAGGGTAATGCTGTCTCCTCACAGCAAGAAGGGGCTGGGTTAGATTCCCCGGCCAGGCATCTGGGGTCCTTTCTGAATGTCCTTCACGTGTCTGCGCAGGTTTCCTTCAGATATTTCAGCTTCCTCCCACAGTCCATAGCCATGCAGTCAGGCCAGTTGGAGATGCTACATTACCTCTAGGTGTGAATGTCAGTGTGATCTATGCATGTGTGTCTGGACTGGTGATATGTCCAAGGTTTTTTCCTGCCTTTTGCTCAGTGTAAGTTTAAGTTGTGTTATTTCTTTCATTAAGATGTGCGGTTAGGTTTTACGGTTCATTCTTCATTGTCTGCCATTCACCCAGGGGTTCCGATGTCAGAGCAATATGTAGTGATAGACAGTATTAACGTATTAATGAATCAGTTTATTTAATAAATGTATTTAAGTGTCTAGCAATTCCAAACCACTAGACGCTGTCATCAGTGTGCTTGGGGTACACTGGGGTGCAGAAACTAGGAACTAACGATAACTGTAGGAGAGAATAAATGTTTATTGTTTAACGTTTAATAAATGAATGTAAATTTAGAGCTTCACTGTCTACCTAATAACCACTTTGGCGGGAGCTTTTTTTTAAGCTCTTCTGCTTTTTCGTCTGTGGCTTCGTATGTCCATTTATAACATCTCATTTGTTAATAGCTCTTCGCTGCCTATTCATGCAGTGATTGGAAGAAAAGAGAAGCAAACTCCTTGGGCATTGTTGAAAGCTGACACCAGTTCAGAATGGGGAGAGTATGTCTGAATAAAAACGATAGAGCAGCCATCTGTGACAGATAAATTCCCCAGCCGGGAGCTCTCGTCAGGATATTTATTTTAGAAAGACAGATAAGAGATATTCTGTCAATTATCCCGGCAAGCGTGAAATGACTCGCAGAGATCTGGCTTAATGATTCATCGGATGCCTGTGTGTCATATCAGCCTGCTCCCATGCTCCAGAGTCTTTCGTCACACACAAGTTGTTTGATATGCTGTCACAAAGAGAAAAACAAACCTCAATGTATTATGTTTTTTTTAAGAGTTCTTGACGTCGTTGTTAGTATGTGCATGTCTTGTGGATTATATAGCACTGCTAGAGCAGATTTTTAAAAATTCCATAAGGAATTCAGATCCTTACTGCATTCCAAATAAACTGGGATCCCTGCCGTTGACAAGCTGGAATTTAACAACAGAGACTTTCAAATAACAGCGCAGAAGCTGAAAAGTGTAGTACGTACCTGCTGTCTGCTCTGAGGTAAGCACAGCTAATCCAGGGGCTGTTCGAGAAAGTCCTGACAGGGGGGCTTTAACCCTCCTGTTATCTTCAAATTTATGAGCATCTTTCATCCTTGGGGTCACTTTAACCCCAGCACTTTAAACCTCCAGGAAATATCAGAGTTCCGGATGTTTCCTGGAAAAGGGATGTCATGTGAACTATCAGTGGTTCTCACACAACTACAGGTGTGGTTCTGTTAGGTTAGGGCCCTAAAGCAGAGGGAAGTTTTTTGAAGATTATAAAATTGTGTGTTATACACGCTTAAAAGGGTTCTTTAGCACAGAAAATTATATACAGAAGCTTTTTGAAAGGGGTTCTATATAGCACCAAACAGGGTTCTTCTATTGTTCTAAGCTATTGACATTGGAACATTAGAAGAACCCTTTTTGGTGCTTACATAGAAACTGTTCAAAAAGAGTTCTGTATAGAACCATATACAACACATTCTTAAACTTTCTAGAGAACCCTTTTGAGATGTACAGAACCTTTTAATAATGGAATGGGTTCTTTGACTGTTCATAGGTCTATATAGAACTATTTTCTGTACTAAAGAACCCCTTAGGGGAACCATCTTTAGTAAGAGTGTCATGATGTGCTCAAGACACTGAAAACATATTAATTGTATTAATATGTCTGATTTTGTTTACCCAGTCAACCCATTAAATATGAAGTAAGAACATGTCAATCATTTATTTAGAGATGTTAAAAACTGAATGGGGTCAAATTGACCCCAAAGATAATAGAAGGGTTAAAATGATGTGGAGGAAACTCCGATGTAATCCCCACCCTTTCCCGAATATAGTCAATCAGTTAAGATATGCTTAGTGTCTGAATCGCACAGCATGCTTTCCTCAAGCCCTTCATTCCTCATTTACCTAATTTCTAGTTGAGGCCGTTAAGTACATTGCAATTAATTTATTTCTGAGGACTTTCATAAGAGGAAAGTCAAAAGAACATAAGTGTTGGGGGGAAAAAACGGGACTTTCCAAAACTGGAGTTCAAAAAATAAACGATTTAAAAGCAAAGTGAGATTTCTAACAACCATACAAGACCACCAAAACTGTCCCCATCAGATAAACAGCACTAAAAGCATTCATCTTTGAGAGACAGCAGAAAATCAAGCTGCTTCAGATCTGAAAACATCCACAGGTATTTCTGTCCATCCTTCCACTGTGGGAGTCTACTGAGAAATGAAAATGGATAAAAATTAAAAATGGATCTGCAAATTAATCAAAGAAGCTGCTTGTTTTCTAAATGGACTGACCGTCACAGTGTCCAGACTTCACCATCATTGAATGTGTTTAGGATTATTTGGATTGCGAGAAGCAGAAAATGCAACCCACTTCTAAGACTGAACTTTAGGGGTGTAGAAAAAAAAGTGTTCTGAAAAGAATGGAAGCTGTAATGAATTTAAAGGGTGAACACAATAAATACAGAAAAAAATGGCAATATATTTGTCTAAAGATCTCAAATGTCTCATTTTCTGTTAAATATGTTTTCTCCTTTTTTTGTCACACTGATAAATAATTTACTTGTACTTAATAGCTGTTTAATAGCTGTTTTGGGAATTAAATAAATTAAAGTGGTAACGATTTTCTAATAGACTTCTTTATGTGCTTTCTGACACTACATGACGTACTTTTGTTCATTTTTATAATTCTGAGAGTGCAAGAATAAAATAAGCTCAGACAATTTGCCTGTTTGTAAAAGACATAACAGATGCATAATGACAGATAAAGGGTCTTCTCCAAGCCCCCTCTGTCTCTGCTGTGTCCTGGCTCATCTCCAGGCTGCTGAAGCAGAGCGGTGAGTGTGTGCTAAAAGGCGTGTTTACCTTTCCCCACCAGCCCTCGCTGAACCCGGAGGGAGCCTCAGCGCCTGATGTTGTGCTTCTCAACCGCTGGAGTGTGAGGAACTATCAGGTGCAGCGCGGGGATATCGTGTCAGTTGTGTAAGTAAGCGGGAATTTAATTGACAGCCCGTCGTCTCGCCGTCAAAGCAAGTGCGGCATGCAACAGTTTTGTTATATCAGACACACTTCACCTGTGAGGGATTCTGAGGTCAGCCTCCTGCTGTCTTTACTGCCTAACCATTAAAAATCTAGTTATTATGGTTGTTTTGCTGTGCACTCTGTTTACATCACGTAATTATTGAAATGCAGTTGCATAATTAATTGCATAATTAGTTATATAATGAATTAAATTTACATCCATCCAGGCCTGTGCGCTGATCTTTTTTAGGAGCTTGAGGAGAGAAATGAAGGACAAACCTTAATGGGAACGAGATTTTATTGAATTTACAGCATGTGGCAGACAGTCTTACCAAAAAGACTGTCTAATCGTGTTTCAGAGGAAGGAAAATGTAGTTTTAGGAGTCAGAGATATTCACAAGTCACATCGTGTGAGTTGTTTGGGGATTAAAACAGGTCTTGAGTCCAGTCTGGAGTATCTAGTCTCTGGGGTTTGAGTCCTGGGTCTCTAGGGTTTTGAGTTTGTATTGAGTCTTGTGTCTCTATGGTTTTGAGTATGTGTTGAGTCTTGGATCTCTAGGGTTCGGTTCAGAGTTGAGTCTTTGGGGTTTAAGTCAGAGCTGACTCTTAAGTTTATGGGGTTTGAGTACAAGTTGAGTCTCGAGTCTCTGGGGTACGAGTCAGAGTTGAGTCTTGGGTCACACGTTTAAGTCGAGTCTGGAGTTACTGGGGTTCAAGTTGAGTCTGTAGTGACTGTATTTTAAGTGTGTTGAGCTGGGCTAGTGTTGTTAACTATTTAAACACACACTCTGCATTTCCACACCCATTTCCACCCAATGACCGCTGGGATAGGCTCCAGCACCACCCCCTGCGACCCTGAGGGAGAAGCGGCTTAGAAAATGGATGGATGGATGGATTATTATTCTACGCTCATTGTCTCATTGTCTGTTTTATCAGCTCCACTTACTATATAGGGGCACTTTGTAGTTCTACAGTTACAGACTGTAGTCCATCTGTTTCTCCGCATACTTTTCTAGCCCCATTTTACCCTGTTCTTCAGTGGTCAGGACCCCCATGGACCCTCACAGAGCAGGTTCTATTTGTGTGGTGGATCATTCTCAGTACTGCAGTAACACTGATGTGGTGTGTTAGTGTGTGTTGCACAGCAGTCCACCAACGAAAAATAACCCCCTACAGATGCTACCATATGTGCCTTACTCCAGCTCCTCTTTGTTATTTTTGTCCTGAGTGTACACTTTTATTTTGCATACTCTATATTTCCAAAGGTATTAACTCGTCTGCCTTTACACGCATATGAACTTGAGTGCCATCCTATTCTTAATCCATAGGGTTTAATATGATGTCGGCCTACCCTTTGCAGCTATAGCAGCTTCAACTCTTCTGGGAAGGCTTTCCACAAGATTTAGGAGTGTGTTCATGGGAATTTTTGACCATTCTTCAAGAAGCACATTTGTGAGGTCAGACACTGATAATGGATGAGAAGGCCTGGTAGTGTCTGGTCTAATTCCTCCCAAAGGTGTTCTGTCAGATTGAGGTAAGGACTTTGTGTAGGCTAGTCCATGTGTTTATGGACCTTGCTTTGTACACTGGTGCACAGTCATGTTAGAACAGGAAGGGGCCGTCCCCAAGCTGTACCTACAAAGTTGGGAGCCTGAAATTGTCCAAAATCTCTTGGTCTGCTGAAGCATCAAAAGTTCCTTTCACTGGAATTAAGGGGCTGAGCCCAACTCCTGAAAAACAACCTCGCACTGTAATCCCCCCTCCACCAAACTTTACACTTGGCACACTGCACTCAGACAAGTACCGTTCTCCTGGCAAGCGCCAAACCCAAACTTGTCCATTGGATTGCCAGATGGTGAAGCGTGATTCATCACTCCAGAGAACATGTCTCCACTGCTCTAGAGTCCAGTGGCGGCGCTTTACTCCACTGCATTGGACGCTTTGCATTGCACTTGGTGATGTAAGGCTTGCATGCAACTGCTCGGCCATGGAAAACCATTCCATGAAGCTCTCTACTCTGTTCTTGAGGTAATCTGAAGGCCACAGTAAGTTTGGAGGTCTGTAGCAATTGCCTTTGCAGAAAGTTGGTAACATCTGCGCACTATGTGCCTCAGCATCTGCTGACCCTGCTGTCATTTTACATGGCCGACAACTTTGTCCCTGAGTTGCTGTCGTTCCCAATCGCTTCCACTTTGTTATAATACCACTGACAGTTGACTGAGGAACATTTAATAGCTAGGAAATTTCACGACTGGACTTGTTCCACAGGTGGCGTCCGATCATGGTACCACGCTGGAATTCACTGAGCTCCTGAGAGCGACCCATTCTTTCATTAATGTTTGTAGAAGCAGTCTGCAGGCCTAGGTGCTTGGTTTTATACACCTGTGGCCATAGAAGTGACACCTGAATTCAGTGATTTGGATGAGTGAGTCAATACTTTTGGCAATATATAGCTTATGTACTGGCAGTGTTTAAAGTGCGTAAGTTTTGAAGTTTTCTTTTACATTATAAGACATTCTCAGTAAAACCATTCCAAGTACAGTCTAAACTTTGCTTTTGATTGGCAACTCTGAATGTAATTTAAACTCTGCTGAAATGCGAATCTGGCTGGCTGGTCTCACAGCTGCAAAAAAAAAATGTTAGCCTTATGCTGGCAACCTCCACGTTCTCTGTGCTGACGACAGTGGATCCTCACCTTTGTGGATATTATTAATATGGATCTTTCAACTGCAAGAATCCAACGGGAGCTAACAGGAGGACCTTTATGCCTTTGGAAAGTGCAGCTGAGAAAATTGGCAACTTATTGTGAAACCTGTTTTGTATTACTCTATATTTCAAAGAGATTGTTCATTATTCACTATTATTTTCTTCTTTGATCAGTGGTGGGTTTATGTGTGTCGTGGGTGGGGAATGTGGCGGGGGTTGTGTGATCCATTTTACTGCTGTGTTTTTTGTTGCCTACTGTATTCTGTATTACGTTGGAGCATTATTTTAAAATAAAAACATTTGATCATAAAAAAAATCACTTATAGCATAAAGGTTTCATGTTTTCAAGTTTCACCCATTGAAAATACAAAAGAAGCTCTCCCGTCCACAGACACAGACAGCACATCCAGTGTGAAACCACCAAACTCTTCAGGGGTTTTAAAGGTGTGTGCCCATTAACCTGTGCTGACTCAGCCCATTCACTCAAACCTCACTACATCTCTGAAGGTGTGCGTGTCCCTGATGAGAGAACCATTGCAAGTGGTCTTTCAACTGTGATGTCCTGTGCCCAAAATAGCCCTAATTAGACCATTTAAGCTCCTCTCCAATTCTCCACTTTCCTCCTTAACTGCAGAGTGAGGTGATGTGAGAATGGCCACTCAAGGGCAGTCCTCCTGGGGGATTTTTACATGGCTCTGACTGCATGGCCTCCCCTGTGTGTATGTGTGTGTGTATATGTGTGCACGCAGGTTACACTAACTACACAGAACTGGCGGGCAAGCTGCTTTCTGCTCTACCTCATTTCACTGTTCACGTCCAAGTGCCTGTTGACATAGTTCTGCTGTGACTCAGGCGCTGCAGGCTATTAGCTAGGCTCCAATTAGCGACTGTTCTCTGTTTTGAAGCACCGGGGGGGCCACAAGTGTTTGCTTGGTAAAAGTTCTCATTGATCAAGTATGTGCCCAACTGTGGCCCTTTTTTATCTGTTTTAATGCCTACATGTTTGATGTATTAGCACACAGCTAAAAGCCATGGTTCGCTGCCTGCTCAGGCTCTTTTGATGTATTGTGTATGCTGTGGCTTTAACATTGTGCCCAAGTGTTTCATTGCAGGCTGGATTGGCAAAGCTGTCAGCACCGCATTACCTTTACTCTTCAAACGGCATCATTTCAACACCACCAGCCATACAGATCCACAGTCGGTTGCGTTTTTTGATGTCGTGTACTGTTCTGTGTTGATTTACTGGGGTAGAAACTCCGTAAGAAACTCTCAGATAAAGTGCTCCAAAAGTACTTTCCAAACTTTCTCTGACTGATGTAGGTTTTGGCTTTATGTTGTAAAATTCAGATACAGTTTTCACTGCTTCTTGAAACTTTGGCCAGTAAAGCTCCTCCCCTCTCTCAACCCAAAGGTGGCAGTCTTCTCCTGCAGGGAATGCCTGAACAGTGCTGCCATAACAGTGGCTGTCCATTATGTGGAACTATTTTGGGAAAGCTAGACATTCTGCGAAAGGATCGAGGATCTAAAACAGTCACACACCTGGACAAATCTCTCTCTTTTTGAGTGATGTTGGAGGGCCTGATGAAGACCCACCTAAGACCTTTAATTCTCCTGCTGCTTGATTTGTGCTCTTACCAAAGGAAATATGTTACACCTGAGACATTAGATTTATTTTTCATTGAAAATCTGACCATACTGTTAAGTCTGTAAGTGTCTGGACAGTGACACCAATGTTGCTTGGACTCTTTGTTGTCTGTACTCTCACATTAGATTAGAAACAAATCGGTTACTATAAGGTTAAAGTGAAGAATGGCAGCTTTAGTTTTCCTAATTAATTAACAGATTCTCTAATAAATGACTTATTTTGTGCAATTTAATTTTCTTGGTATTTATATAAGGTGAACATATAGGAAGGTATACATAATTCCTCCGTTTTACGTTCACCTAAAGTAATTAAGGCAGGTAACATGGAGGTTTCAGGTTTCAGCCTTTTTTCAGTTCAGGGGGCCTGAATGCTTCACACAAAAAACAGGGAACATATACATGAGCCAAAAACAGCATGTAGAGCATGCTCCCATTGAAAACAATAGAAAAGGTTCAGCTTGGGTTTATTTATGGAAAAAAAGGAAAAATAAATGCAGCTTTCGATTAAGTCACAGTGGTCATGCTCTGTGGTAAACAGACACACTTGAAACCTGATCACTGGACTCTGAATTATGAGGTTAATTAGCAGTCATAATCCTGCACACTGAAATGATGTTGCACAAAGTAATGTAAAAAAAAGTGCTATATAATGACACCAGTGATTTAAAGTGTACACTACTGCTGTCAAAGCTATTTAACTACCACGTTTGTGAAAACATGGTTTGTTTAGGGTATTTTAGTGAGGTTTTTAGTGTACCCTGCTTTTAGCAATATTCAGTTTTTGTCTCCTTAACAACCCTGTAATTCAGTGACCTTCGGAAGAAAAATGTACTCACAGCAAAAACGATTGAGTTTGAAACAGTTTAACACTGTAGCAGTGAGTTCTGATAACGCCGTTCATGTTTCTTACAGAGCAGGGTTTTGTGACCTCTAGTGGTCCGGGGGCCTGTAACTTTTAAGTCATAAAAACAGTGGAAAAAGTTTAACTTTAAAAATCTACAAATCAAATTAAAACCAATATAAATAGTGATAGCAAGGTTTCTCAGAGAGGTTTCTCAGGGTGCTTTCACACCTTCCTGGTTTGGTGTGGACTTATCACACCTTTTTCTTTAGTTCCCTCTGTTTTGATATGTGTGAATAGTCCACCCAAACTTGGGTCTGCAGCAAACAGTCAAACTGTGTTCATGCAAAAACTGTGGGTCTCAATAATTTTCCAAACGATCCCTGGTTCAGTTCACTGCTGGTGTCAGTCAGTGTCATGCCCACGGGTGGGTACGTGTTTTCTGAATCCATCAACAGAGCTGGCTTTCCTCTTCCTCTAGCAGTACATCGGTGCTGTACTCTCAGCATAATCTGCCTGAAGAAGCAGATATAAAGTAAGATTGATTGTTAATGTTGACGTGGCTAATCCAAAAGCCCAGCTGAGTGAAGTGTGGTTAATGTGGTTTGACTATTTCAGAGGAGGTGCTAAAACCCTAGAAACTAAACCGGAACCGATGACCTGATCTTCATGTTAGGTTCAGGTTTTCAATATTAGCATTTAGGAAAGAAAAAAAAAAATATTTAAATAGATGATTTTAGTTTTCATGTGGGCCTCTGTGCCTTGTAGATATAAACAGGTGGGCCTTGGGGTGGAAAAGTTGACAATGCCTGTTATAGCGGCATCAGCTGAGACCCTGTGTCCCTAAAATATGAGGACAGAATGACATGACTTTGATTTCTCTGTTTATCTGTGTACAATTTCTGGAGATCTTGAAGGCCCAGAAAAAAATAATAAAAGTTGACTTGATTACACTGTGAAAAGACTTCTAATTCATTTTAACTTATTCCCTCCTGCAGGGGCTTTTTGCCTTCAGTTTTGTGTTCAATAAGTGACATGCATGCTCATCAGGGTGAGATCATGGTGACTGACTTGGCCAGCCACAAACACCCCACTTTTCTAGCCCTGAAAAATGTCCTAATTGCTTTTATGGAATGTTTCAAGTAGTTTTCATGCCGCAAGTTGAAGTGCCACCTAGTGAGTTTTGGATGTTGGATCTGAGCTGTTTAGATGCTTCAGAATTCATTTTGATGCTGCTGTCAGTAAAGAGAACTAAGCTAGTTCTACCTTTGCAGCTGTTTTATGAAAGAGGTGCTGTGGGCATGATCATGCAGTTTTCCCCCATATTCCACTTTCCTCTTTCTATCACTGTGGTACAGCTTCCTCCTTATCTCATCTGCCCATGAGCAGTAAAACTCTGCAGTCATCGTTTGTACTTTGTAGCAAACTAAACTGAATTGTTGGTTCTCCAGGCTTGTTGGTGTTTTGTGGTAGTTCATGCTACAACTTTCTCTTATTTTTAGTCCTACCTCTTGTTTTTGAGTGTTGCCTTGCCCCTTGGAACTGAGTTATAAGGGGTATTGGTTGAAGTCATATCTTACAAAATGGGACAATCCTCAAAACAGAAACATTACTTCATTAACAGTTTACTAGTGGTGCTCTGTAGGTGACCCTGCCAGTCTGCAGTGATAGAGGAGGGTAAAGTCCAGCAACCTCACTGCTGGTCTTTAGTTATGTTAGGGCATCACATGGTTTCAAAGTGGGAGGGGGGGTATGATATAAATAATTATCATCGCCCACCACTAATTCTTCAGTGATATGAAGCTGAAGTCAGCTATTCATAAGCTTCATGTTTGAATTTTCCCGTTCCACCTTAAATGGAGCAGCAGTTACATTCTGGCGCTTCAGACGTCAGAATTGCTGGATTATTTAAGGTGGAACGGGAAAGTTAGCTAGCTAGCTAATGAGACGTTAGCATACTATTAGTGATGATTTTAAATGCTTGTTGTGAAGGAAATGACCACAATACTCATAAACGTACCCATCTATCTCAACAAAAACCCTACCTCTAGATATGAACACGCAAAACAGAGGGGTAAGGCCTAAGTGGTAGGGGTGAAATGGGATTGGGCCTTTGACACTTGAATCTGCTTACATCTGCCTGCGTCACCATGGTTTTCTTGATTTTATTCAACAATTTTTCTGACTGAAAGTGTTTTGGATGTTTTCTATTACCGAGCTCTTGCTTTTGTAGCAGCGTACCAAACCAATTGGCTATGTTTGTGATTGATTTATTCAGATTTTTCAGAATCGTGATTACCTTATTATGACCTGCTTTTAAGTTATTGACACATCCTTGGTATTCATATAGAGAGGCAATAGAAATGACTCCAGATGCAAATACTTGATCTTCTGTCTGCTCATAAACTAATGATGTAAAAACACACAGCTGGCCAAGAAACAACTAATTGTCAAATGACTCTCCACAGACAAATGCAATTCCTATACAGTTCACCTAGAACATAACTTTAGCTTCACTACTGCTGTTTCATTTCAGATCCAAGCTGCGAGAGGACGGATCCAAAACAATAAAATCTGCCACCGTCTGTTTACTTCCACACCACACTGTAGCTGCAATATTGCTTCCTGTCTTTATCTGTAAAAAGATGAAATTAAATACATGAGGGTCACCATAAACTGACATCAAAACAACTCAGCAACAAGGCAAACCAGATTGCATCTTTGACGTGGAGTGTATTGTTCCAGTCTCACACAACTTGAAAAAGCTGAAGAAACTACACATGGGTCCTTAGAAACCTCACGACAAGCAGAATCAATGTAAAACTGCAAGATTTTATTGTCAGATGTTACTCCTTCTTCCTCCTATTGGAGTTCAGACTGTGATATGTAATTGGCTCTCATTTTAAATGCAAATTGTCCTGGAGAATCTTTCAGTCCACAGGGTAATCTCTTATTTACAGAGTATCCCTCATTAAGACGCATAGAGGAGAGACGCCTCTGTGCTGTTCAGGAGCCGAGAGAGCATATCACGTCCTTCTCTCTGCTCTGCATCTGTCGTCTTCTGAGTGTGTGGATCATTACAGGCCTAACAGAACTGATTTTCAATCCAGTCATTTGTTTCAGGCAAACAGAAGACCAGGATCTACACTGTATTCTTACACAGGGAGATGTTTCGCATACTTGGTGTCACAGATGTTGAGATGATGCGATGTTTTTCTCTTTGCTGCTGCTCACGTTTTGTCAACACTTTGTGCTTAATGAGAAGTCATGGAGAGGACGCGCTAGGAAACAAAACTGTTCTGATATGAAAACTCGTCCTGTCCATGAATATTCATAGAATCGCAGCGTGCCTTGTCAATTTCCCCCCTTCTATTTCTTTTTTTTTGGGCTTCTTTGATGTGCACAGGCCAGGAAACAGGATCTTATTCGGCTTGGACTGAGTTGTGTGTAATTAGTCCTCTACGTTGAAGCCGCTTCAGTAGCGGCTCGCGCTTTTTGCGTGAAGCTTTACGGGGCCAGATGAAGCCCGGCCAGAAGCACAGCCTTTTTGGGTGCATATCGGGCTGTAACGAAACAGAGAGACTCTAAGCTTCCAAGGTGCTTTGAGGAATTTGAGCTGACAATCTCGCCTCCGCAGAAGGCTTGCTCGGGTGCCAGCGTGTGGCCCAGCGAAGTATCTGTGGTATTTTTTTAAAACATTAGATATTCTTGTTGATCTACGGTATCTAGGGTTTCTGAGACATGCCCTGCGTGTAGTATTAGGTTATGTCATTTGCTCTACAGGCATGTTGCACTGAGGAAGCATGGGAGGGTCAACAGAGAAGATCTTGCAGATCCATCACATGTTGAAAAAGATCAAACTGGCCCTCCTAGTTAGCGCTGTCAGCTCCTTTAAGGCGTACTCATTGCTGAACCTGACATATAATCCACATAAAAAGCACAGCTAGTAGACTGGGACACTATGGAGAAGCCTCAGGTTTTGCATAGTGAAACTTCCATGCAACTAGTTACATGCTGCGAGTTGCATGCAACCTAATTTACATGCAACTTGGGGGTTACATGAAGCAGTCCAAAAAAACCTTTGATTACTCAACTAGTAAAACAAATTTTCAGCTTGTATTTTTTTATATGTAATATTTTCAGTATTTAAAGTCATCTGCTGTGTTATTTACATTTACATTTGCATAGTAGCATTTTCTCTATCTAGCCTTCTTTATTTGTGTAATGATTATTGTTTATAGATGCATTTTTTTTTACATGTTAATTTAACATAACTGCAAATTTTGCAGATCTACTGACAACTGGAACAGTCAGTCGATTTTTTTTTTTTTTTTTTCCAGACCTTAATTCTCAGGTTTTCAATGTTGGTATTTAAGAAAGGAAAAAGAAAAAAAATGTATTTAATTAGATGATTTTAGGCTTCCTGTAGCCCACTATGCTTTGTAGTTATAAACAGATGGGCTTTGCAGTGGGAAAAGGTTGAAATCCCCTGTTATAGAGGCATCAGCTGAGTTTCTGAAATACGAGGACAGAATGATGACATGATTTCAGACAGAAATCACTCTGTTTATCTGCATCTCCATAGCTGTTATACATGGGGGTTTCATCCAGGTACTATTTGGGTGGTGGATCATACTCAGCACTGCAGTAACACTGACTTGGTGGAGGTGTTAGTGTGTGTTGTGCTGATACGAGTGGATCAGACACAGCAGTGCTGCTGGAGTTTTTAAACACTGTGTCCACTTATTGTCCGCTCTATTACTTTGTTGGTCCACCTTGTAGATGTAAAGTCAGGAGATGTAGAGGTGTGTGTGTGTGTATGTATATATGTATATGTGCCTTCAGAACTGCCTTCATTCTTCATGGCACACTTTCAACAAGGTGTTGGAAACATTCCTCAGAGATTTTGGTTGGTTGTTTGAGTTACTGTTGCCTTTCTATCACCTCGAATCAGTCTGCCCATTCTCCTCTGACCTCTCACATCAACAAGGCATTTTCATCCACACACCTGCCGCTCACTGGATATTTCCTCTTTTCTGAGCGTTGTCTGTAAACCCTAGAGATGGTTGTGCGTGAAAATCCCAGTAGATCAGCAGTTTCTGAAATACTCCGACCAGCCCGTCTGGCACCAACAACCAACAAACATTGAGGGCTTTCAATTCCCTTTCTGTAATAATCGACATCCAAATCTCAAAGGAAACTCGTCTCTGTTTGAAATTAAGTTTTAAGAAGGAGAAAATAACAGCAGGCTAACAAAGACCACTAAAAGTAAAATAGCAAATGCAGCCATTTAAACAGCTGTTAGCATTAGTTGGGCCAAAGGCATGTGGCAGTTAAAGTGGTGCAGAATTCCTCAACACTGGACTCACTGCACCAACAAATACTTTTGCCATGAGTTAGACCACTGTTTGTGATCCTGAAGTAATTGTCCATCATCGGTGCCTGACCTCACTAATGCTGCTGTGGCTGAAAGTTGTCAAATCCCAGCAGCGATGTTCCCATATCTAATGTGAAGCCTTCCCAGATGAGTAGAGACTGTTACTGCTGCAGAGGGGGGTGGGGGGTGCAGGCGAACCATCTTATCACCACTCTTGAATTCAGACATGTTAAATAAATGGGTGTCAAGATGCATATAGTCTCCACACACATACAGGGACCACTGTAGTACTAATATGAAACATTTAGTCTCTGCAGGATCACCATCACAATTAGGCCAATGTACAAAAATTGCAGAGCAGCTGCCTACTTTGAGTTACCCAGAATTCCTGTCTGTAGTTCTGCAGAATAAGTCTAACATGTAAAGCCGCTCTGCTTTGTCTAACGCTCAGTTTTTGGAAGTGACAAATTGCTTCATTTTGCCCCATCCATGTTTTTGATCCTTTGACTCTGCGACCTCTGTGATCGTGCCATTAGGCGTTCTTTGTGTGCATGCGACAGGATTTGATGACTGCCAAATGGCATTGAACGGTCCGTTTCTCTGATCCTGCTTCAGGTTGGAGCGAGACCAAGGCTGGAGGGGGGGCACTGCTTTGGTGGAGGGAAATTAGGCGACAGGTGGCATTACTGCCATTAGTCATTTGACAAGTTTTCTTTTGAGTTAGAATGAAGAATTTTCTTTGGGCAGATTTACAAGTAATCAAAACAGCCACACAAAACACTGGCATAGTTCAGATCTGGCAGAAACTCAAATTCTTTTTTTTTTACCTCTCTAGAAAGTCAGTCCCAGTTAATAAATTGCTTTTTTTCAGAACATAAAAATGGACCATCCCCCCCTTTGCCATTAAAATGACATTATCAGATGAGGGATTAGTCATAATTTTCATATCCGTGAAGCCTGTAATTCACGCACAGAGCTCTGAAATTCATTTTCCCTAAATTTCTGTCTCATGGTCACAGCAATTAAATTAGCTTGTGGGAGTCGTCCTTCCATTATTTTTTTAACATATTCTTGGCATTCAAAGTAGTGCACATGGGGTATATTTGATTTGTAATTGCCGTGCTTGATGCTTACAAGGACAGTCTCAATTTGACACATTGTTTTAATAGTTGGGCATAGAGATGTCCTCATCCAGTTTTTTGGCCCCTGATCTGCCCTGAATACTTTTGATGTTGAGTATCGTCTGATACTGGGCCAATCTTTGTGTTTTTATAAATAATATGGATGCATAATTTAATTAATTTAATAAATATGCAAGGCAGCCAATTAATACCACAGTTCTAGTTTAGCATGACCATAATTTGACATTCTGAACTGATATGTTTAATTTTTAGCATCATTTAACAGTGAGTTAACTATTGGCTTGTCATCGAATTTGACTACCAGTTACTTGAATATTCTGCAGTGAAATCACTTTTTTTAATGGGCATAGTGGTATATAGACATGTATGTATGTAATGTATGTAATGTATGTGTGTGTGTGTGTGTGTGTGTGTATATGTATATGTGTGTGTGTGTGTGTGTGTGTGTGTATATATATATATATATATATATATATATATATATATATGTATATGTATATATATATGTATGTGTGTGTGTGTGTGTGTGTGTGTGTGTGTTTGTGTCCAGTAGTTCAGTATACCATGATATAAAACACATGGTAACGTTATCCTGGACACACTAAAACTGCAGCCTGCTTGACTAAATCACAGTGACTGTATTTCAGAGATTTCTTAGACATGCAGAGCAGCTCTGTTTACACACACTCCTACTGTAATCATATGATACACTCTGTTCTCTGAGCAGAGCTTGTAAACAATCACAACTGCCGCAGCACAGCAGAAGGAGGAGCAGACAGACAACCTTTGTCCACCAGAAGGGTAAAATCTGACATCCATCCACCTCAGAGAAGGAAAAAATGGGAAAACATTTATATTAGCAGTATATCTACAGCATACAAAGTAAAAATGTATACCTGATCATATTATAAGTTTAGTTTGTCCACAGTCTATCTGTAGACTGTAATCTGTAAACCATATTAGTTCTGAACTGTGGAAACAACTCCACTATCATTAGCGTGATGATATCATACAATGGAGAACTTCAATTCCTCGCTAGCAGAAATGAGCATTCTTGTTGCAAGTGTATTTGATAAACAATCTTCTAATAAAGTATAGGTTTCCACATTAAGCAGTATTATATGATGACTGGTGCTGCATGTACATGGTGATGATTATATGAGACAGTGCTTGATATAGATGATTATATGATGCCTACTATATTTCACAAATGTTTCCAAAAAACTTGGGACACTGTGCAAAATGTAAATAAAAACAAAATGCAATAATGTGCAAATCATTTAAACCCTGTATTTCATTGAAAGAAGTACAAAGCTAATATTCAAATGTTGAGAAATGTTATTGTTTTTAATACATAAAAATATATGCTCATTTTAAATTTGATGTCAAAAATACATTCCAAAACAGTTGGGATGAGAGCTTGATATAGGATTTTAGCTGGTATATCTTTTTCAGGGTATATCTTGTCATATGTTTTATTTTACCTCCAAATGCTTTCAGTGGGTGACAGGTCTGGACTGCAGGCAGGTCAGTTTCGCACCTGGACTCTTTTACTGCAGAGCCATGCTGTTATAATACATGCAGAATGTGAATTGACATTGTCTTGCTGAAATAATCAAGGCCTTCCCTAAAAAAGACGTCTGGATGGCAGCATATGTACAAAACCTGTATGATATTGTTCAGTATCAATGGCGCCTTTACAGATGTGCCAGTCGCCCATACCATGTGCACTACTGCCTGCCCATACCATCAGGAATACTGGCTTTTGAACTGATGGTCTTTAACCTGGAGGACACAGTGTCCATGATTTCCAAAAAGAATTTCAATTTTGATTCTTTCCACTTTGCATCAGTCCATCTTAAATCAGCTTGGATCCAGAGAAGGTGGCAGTGGGTTTTCTCTACAAAGGATACATTAAATATGGCTTTTCCTAATTTTAGTGTTCAATTTTGGTTTATTGTTGAGTTTAACATACTTGAAAAAAGCTCTAACTCTATATATATATATATATATATAGCTGCTGTCCAAAATGATAAAAAAGCTTCTTTACTTTTAAAGTAAGTTAATGGAATCAAGTTTTTCCAAGTAATTTTGAGCCATTTCTTTTGCTCTAAAATCTTCACACAATGTAAAGTACAACAGGCATTTTCAAATTATGTAAAAAAACTGAAAAATTCCAAAATTGGAGATACAAGGTTTTGTTCTGACAACGTGTGTGTGTATGTATGTATGTATGTATGTACACTCACTGGCCACTTTATTGGGTACGCCTGTTCAATTGCTTGTTAACACAAATAGGTAATCAGTCAATCACACGGCCGCAACTCAATTCATTTAGGCATGTAGAGGTGGTCAAGACAACTTGCTGAAGTGTACACTGAGCATCAGAATGGGGGAGAAAGGGGATTTAAGTGACTTTGAATGTGACGTGGTTGTTGGTGCCAGACGGGCTGGTCTGAGTATTTCAGAAACTGCTAATCTGATTTTCACGCACAACCATCTCTAGGGTTTACAGAGAATGGTCAGAAAAAGAGAAAATATCCAGTGAGCGGCAGTTGTTTGGACGAAAATGCCTTGTTGATGTGAGAGGTCAGAGGAGAATGGGCAGACTGGTTCCAGATGATAGAAAGGTAACAGTAACTCAAATAATAGAGATAGAGCACCTTTGGGGATGTGGCGGAACGGGAGATTCGTATCATAGATGTGCAGCCAACAAATCTGCAGCAACTGCGTGATGCTATCAATATGGACCAAATATGGATCAATATGTCAATATGGACCAAAATCTCTGAGGAATATATATATATATATATATATATATATATATATGTGTGTGTATATATGTGTATGTATGTATATACATACACACATACATACATACATACATATAATATTGTCACGTTTGAACGGGTGGGGAGGAAAGACGCCGGGGGTGACGGCAGTGAGCAGATTTATTCTTTTAAACACAACTTAAATGGCTTCTCAGCCTGTCACATTAAAATCTCGCAGACTCGTTCCATTTGGCTCCCTCTCACGCTTTGCTGGGGTCTCCTTCTCTCTCTCGATGCTCTGCCGCCTACTGAAAGGCGAGATGACTAGAGATGACTTCAACCGGCTCTCCGTCCCGCATTCGATGCTCGGCCATGCCCCCTTCTCCACAAATATGTATTTGTAATTGTGCATTAAACTGTGCAGAAGAGTCTTCGTAGAGGATGTGTGACCTTACTTTCATTTAGAAATTCAACAAACCAGAAGTAGGTTGTTCCTTTCTCTTGGTTTTTAAGGCACTGCTGTGGTGTGATTGGTGGAGCTTTATGTTTCCATGACGGTTTTGTTTTCAGCCGATGTCCATGCTCAAGTGAAAAATGTGGCGGATTTTGTTTGTGCTTTTGGTGCCGCTTGTGGTAAATAGTAGAAAGTAAATTTAAAGCCTAGCAGCCACTTGTTCACTTTTTTTTCGTGTCCTTAATTTACCAAAACACAGCTCAAACACTTGCACTGCAGATATTACAGATACAGATCACATTCTACTGCAAAATCGCTCAGCATTGCAGATATTTAAATCTCTTTCTTAGTTTCTAAGAATATGCCTCACTGCTGCAGGGTGGCACTTAAATGCCAGTTTAGATCAACATGAGTAGAATGTGAAAAAGAAGAAAGAAAGGATTTGAACTGTCTTAATTATAACTGATACCAGATCCATTAAATGTGTTTGGATTGACATTCCCAGTTGGGCAGGATTACTGGGCATCAGATCTTTACTGCAGTAATATACTGCATGGAACAACTTTGGCTCTTTAGGCTGTTATGCCTTAAATTCATTTCACATTCAAACATGAAGAAAGTTACCAATCAGCATCCTTCTTTACCCGTTCTTTCAGGGAGTGGTTATGTAGGCCTCCTGCCTAACAATCCAGACATGATAGATGAGCCTTTTAGAGCTGCTAAGTGGCATGTCACGTGTAACTCAGTTCTCAAAAAGTGGAGCAGGGCACCACAATAGCTTTGCTCCATTTTCAGAAACAGCAGAGAGTAATTTTTGTGCGTTCACCTCTGTAATGCCCGTGCCTGTCAACATGAGTTATGAAAAGTACATAAACGCAACAGAAGCCTCGGAAGTGGCTAGGACAAACGCCATCTTTTCATTTCACTTCTAGTGGAAGTGAATGAACATGACTGCTGTTTCTTATACTTTCATAAACTCCTACATACTATAAATGTTTAGTAGGTTCTCCATAATGGTCTCCAGTTTCTTCTATAACTATTCAAAAATGTTTTGTCGCATATGCCAGTGGGAAATTTCCCTCTGTTTGGGGAAGATATTACTCTCTATCTCATGAGCTATGCAATTGGACAGACATCAGAGATGCTTTCTTGGCACTCTCCTGTACAGGCATGCTAGAAAATGGGAATTACCTCCAGCACGGTAACATCTTATTTTAAAAACGGGACTGAAGCTTCTACCCACACAGACTGTAGTAGACATTGTGTGCGTATCATTTTTAGCGCATAATGCGAGTTAAGAAGATCAGTGTTTCAGATGATCTGTGGTCATGGTTTTAAGTGGGGCTGTAAAGATTAGGGCTGGGTATCAAAATGTAGTAGTTTTGTATGGCTGACCAACTTACTTCATTAATACTGAGTACTGACAAATTCCATATCATTTAATACCACATTTCAGTACCTAAGTAGGCTCACTTATCAGCACCAGTGAGCCAATAAACATGCTTGTTCAAAATGTAAGCCAGCCATTGGCTGTCTAAATTACATTTCATATGCACTCGGTTGCACTCCAGTCATTTCTGGTTTAAGCAACACCTGCTTTCCATTTTCATAAGAAGGTATCAAAAAAGTTTATAAGCTGTACTTTGTAGTTGTCATAGTAGTCCATCTGTTTTTCTGCATAATGCTTGCTTGGTGCATCATTCTCAGCACAGTAGTGACACTGACATATCATGTGGTGGTGTGTTAGACCCAATCCCACTTCTACACCTATTTAGGGGTAGTGGTTGAAATCTTCCCCTACAAAATGGGATAAACCTCGAATAAAGATCATTACTTCATTAACAGGTTACTAGTGGTATTTTTAGGCAACCTTGCCAGTCTGCAGTGATGGCAGAGGAGGGTAAAGCTCAGTGACCTCACTGCTGGGCTTAAGTTACATTTAGGGCATCATATGCTTTCAAAGAGGAGGATACACCCCTTATTTATTTTCACCCACCCCTTATTTATTGGTGATATGAAGCTGAAGTCAGCAATTCACCAGCTTCTTGTTCAAATTTCTTGTTCTACCTTAAATGGAGCACCAGTTACCTTTTGGCACTACAGGTGTCAGAATTGCCGGTCTATTTAAGGTGGACCTGCTAAGTTGGCGTGCTAGCTACTGAGACATTAGCATACTATCTAGCGATTATTTTATGCTTGTTATGAAGAAAAGGACCATACTACACTGAAACGACATTAAATTAAGACAATACAATGGTTATCCTAATTTTTAACAGAGAGAATTCTCACATTTGTGGGGTTTCTTTGGTCGCTTGTGCAGCAACCTTTTTATTTATTTTTTACTCAACACTGTTTGGAGTGAATCTCTGTAAAACCTCTGTTTGGAGGGCCATGTAGCTCTAACACTTCACCCCACCCCTCTATCTCAACAAAAACCAGGCCACCCTAAACCTAGGCGTGAACACGCAAAGCAGAGGGGTAAGGGTTAAGTGGTAGGGACAAGGCGTGAAATGGGATTGGGCCCTAGTGTGTGTTGCGCTGGCACGAGAAGATCCAACACGGGGGTGCTGCTGGAGTTTTTAAACGTTGTGTCCACTTATTGTCCACTCTATTAGACATACCTACCTTGTTGGTCCACCTTGAAGAACTCAGAGACAATAGACTTTGTTGTTGCACAGTTTGTGTTGGTCATCCACTAGTCCTTCATCAGTGGTCACAGGATGCTGTAGGGGGTGAGTGGGCACGAACGAGAACCAGTATTGACACTGACAGTATCTAAAACGGTGTCATAAGTATTGTCATATTTCCCACCTCTTCTTTTATTTCCACAGCAGTGCTAATTTTCGATGGTTTTGGTTGCATTAGTGAATTGTGAGATTGCAGACT
Organism: Pygocentrus nattereri; assembly: GCF_015220715.1. Classification (NCBI taxonomy): domain Eukaryota; kingdom Metazoa; phylum Chordata; class Actinopteri; order Characiformes; family Serrasalmidae; genus Pygocentrus; species Pygocentrus nattereri. The sequence goes on from NC_051218.1 coordinate 10,155,312, forward strand.
AGCTGCTTTAAGGTTTTTTAGCAGCACCAGCTCTTCTTTGTCTGGAGGGGTTGAGGCTTGGACAGGCTCTTCTAGTGTTAGTAGGCCTGTAGCTGTTAGCAGGCCTTCACTTCCAGTCAAGGCTTCAGCAGGCTTTACAGAGCGTTCTCCATCAGCAGTGCTTGGGCTTCATTAAGGGGGCTGGGGACTCTTCAGAGGGAGCGCAGCGCTGCTGGCGTTTATATTTTTGGAGCAGTGATTCGGGATTTGCCTCGCAAGGCCTGGTGCTTGAGAGGCAAGTCACTTAGCCTTCCCCTGAACGTGGAGCTCATTTACATGTGTCTTTAGACACATAAAGCAGCACAGGAGACGCAAACAAAGTGCCTGCTGCTGACTGTCTCATATGTGCACACAGCGGTAAACAGCAGGCTAGAGCAGATGCCTGGGGCAATGACAAAGGCACCCCCCAGGTAGCTTTACCCTATTTCTAAATGTAGCTCACTCTTGGAAAAAAAAAGAGCCATAGAAGTCTTAGCTTTTTTTTATCTTCTGCAGATCCTGCAGTGTCATGAAATTTTTGCAGTTGTTTTTTGGGAAAGTTTTTTTTTCAGTACAATTCAGCATAAATATGATTTATATTAGGAACCATATGTTCAAGATGTTAAAGGGCCCATATCACTTTTAAATCTTTTGTTTTTTTTAAATAAAGCGGTGTGTAGTTTCAAAGGTACTTCACTTCCCAGTCCATATATGGAAACTAAGCTGCCCAGTTTGTTTTGAATTTGTTTTTATGGCGTCAGAGATACAGTTCTTGTATGCACATATTCAGCCTGGAACAGTTTAGCCCCGCCCCCTCACGCAGACGTTATAAAGAGTGTTTCGCCCCGGATTGCTTTGTGTAAGAGCCACAATACACGCCAGCCAGAAGATATTTACATATGTTAGTCTTAAAGTCACAGTAACATAAAGGAAAATGAGAGGTTATAATTTAAATTTGGTTTTGTGAAAATGAATTGTCTCTTTTTCATACATACAAACACAAACGCTGGACCTTAAATACAGAAAAAATACAAGATGAATTTAGATAATTCATTCAAATCTAAGTATATTACTCTTCTGCATCTGAGCTTCAGAGAACACAGTGTTCGGTTCAAGCACAATAGAAAAGTATATTGAGTAAATAAATGAAATATTTCCCCTCTGTGGACCACCGCTCGCTGTTTAGAGCCTCTAATAAGCAGTTTGTGGTGAAGCTGTCAAACAGCACTGTGGGCTCATAGGTGCAGGTTTTTTCTGCTGCTGCATTTAGGTTGTGCAGTCAGTCTGGACCATCATGCTGTTGCTACGGTAACCTGTTGAGGAGAGGCAAGAACGTCCACCTCTTTACTGCAGTATGATTTCTA